>NC_092761.1:60330851-60630851 GCF_047496795.1 Chiloscyllium punctatum | reverse complement strand
TGGAGAAACTCAGCAGGTGTGCAGCATCTGTGGAGAGAGAAATAGAGGTTTGAGTCCAGTAGGATCCAGAGTCCAAAAGAAAAACTATGTCCTGCAGCAAAAACAAAACTCTTGCTCTCTCCCTCTGTTTTTTGCAGTCAGCTACTTTAAACATGAAGTAAAGTGGTGGACCTTCTCTACAGCAGATGCTGCAAGTTGTGACTTCAATTAAGTCAGAGACCTATCATAAGCTGCTTCTTAGACCAGCAGCCTCAAGACGGCCTGCTTTCAGTGATTAGCCAGACTACTAAAGACCAGACCAAACCAGACCAGAGAAAAGCTGAGCTGGGACAACTGGCCATTCCCCTTTCATTGTACAAATTCTGCCTGGGGCAGTATTTGTGAGCCATCTTCAAATTGGCCCAAAAACGCTTCAAACCTAGACATTGTGGAATCACTGCTTTTACGACCTCTGGAAAAAAAAGCCAAGGACAACATAACCTTGTTAAAGGAGCAGCATCGTCATAGGGATTTTACGTTTTTCCTTTAATCACATAAATGTTTGTGAGGACTCAGAGAATAGCAGGGCTTGCTTTCCAACCCACCACCCCAGTGAATCGTGGCAACATGGCAATGTAAAAATCAGCAGATCGCTTTAACAGACAAATCTGGGGAAGAGATGTCAAAATAGCTGCCAATTCAGTTTCATTCATGTTACAAAAATCAAAGTTGCCTCTTGTAGGGGAGAACCAGTGCGACGTCCTACTCCATGTATTGGGATTCATCAAATGGCATCCCTTGAATCACCACTTGCTAAACCAATCAGATGTCAGCTTTCCTCTCTCACTTACGATTCGGAAGGCTGTAGGTTCCAAGTCATGAGCACAGATTCAAGGCTAACCCTCCATGCTGCACTGAGGGACTGCTGCACTGTTAGTGAGAACACCTTCTGGCATGAATATCAAACCCTTTTGCCATCTCAGGTTGACATTTTTTAAAAAACCCACACCACAGTTTTTCTACACTGTCATTCAACCTTTTATCTCTTGACCAACATTACCTCAGCACTGGGGGCCCAGGCTCGATTCCACCCTCAGGTGACTGTCTGAGAGGAGTTTGCACAGCCTTCCTGTGTCTGTGTGGGTTTCCTCAGGGTGCTCCGGTTTCCTCCCACAATCCAAATAAGTGCAGGTTAGGTGGATTGGGCATGGTAAATTGGCCCATAGTGCCCAGGGATATGCAGGCTACGTGGATTGGCCGAGGGGAATGCAGGGTTACAGGGATAGGGTAGGGGGTGGGATGCCCTTTGGAGGGTTGGTGGGGACTCAATGGGCCAAATGGACTCTTTCCACACTGTATGGATTCTATGATGATTTTGAAAAAAAACATGATCTTGTGGTTATCATGCTTGTGGGAGTTGCTCTGCACAAACTGCCCGATTTTTAAAAATTGTACATTTGTAACAAAATTTAATGTTCAGGAATATCCTGAAGTCATTGTCTAAACGCAAGTCTTCCTTTGCTTTCTACACCTACCAAGCATGGAAGAACAAACTCATGATTATAAATAGCTGTAGCAGCGACATTGCAAATAAGCAAAGGTTCCACTGACAGTAAATGAGAAACAAGTCATGTTGTTAGTCAAGATTCATGGCACCAGGAGGATTTCCTGCTTTTCTCTGAACAGTGCCAAGGGATACTGAGCTTCCCTTGAAACAAGCCGACGTGGTTTCGGTTTTGCATCTTGTCTGGAAGACAGCAGGCTTGGCAAAGTGACCCTCAGTGCAGTGTAGTGAAGTGCCTGTTCGAGTTACGTGGTGCTCAAGACCAACAAACACCTGATCAAAATGTCAAGAGACCAACCACTGAGCCAAGAGTTAACGCGATTGCTTCATCAACACCCAAACAGAGGCAGAAGGAAACATACTTGCGAGAGAATCCTGCCTACTCATCATTCCCCCACCCACTTCCCTAGTTGCTTAGGGATGCCCTACTGGCCCCAGATAAAGCCCACCCTGCTTACATTTGCCGTGGGGCCCATCTGCTCCTGACCCGGAGTTCTGTGCATTCCCAGCAGTAGCCACCGAGTGGTGCTGCTGAGAACAAGGTGGCTTTTGGAGCCAGGAAGCTGGGCAGCTCAGTGGAGTGATTGGGATTCAATGAAATCGGAGAACCTGGAAATGGGATTACCAGCGGCTCTCCAGCAGGGGACTGAGCCACTGCTACAGCCATTCAATTCAGTTGAATGGAAGCAATAAAGATGCTGCTTCAGGAGAGAGATAACACAATAAGCCCAGTTATTGAAATAATCAGAATGGCTAAATGAATCAAAAATGCAATCAGGAAGTCTTTGCATTGCACACAACACTTCCCATACACAAACCGTTCTTTCTATTGATTGGGCATTGGTTTCCAGTTACACAGGAACGTACAAACCTCTGTGGCATACTTACCAGCTGTTTCCTTCACTAAACCACCCGTACTTGTTAAAAGTTTCCTCATTTTCTTTAGAACTCTACGTTGTGATCTGGATATCCGAAAGTCCAAGACGTGGCACCTGAAACAGTAGCAAAATGACTCTCAGCGTGGGGCAATGGAAACTTGACTCTGTACATTTGGAGGGACAGGGAAGTGTTTTGATCTCCTTTTCTGAGGAAGGGCCCGCCCTCCCTCCCTCTCTCTCTCTCTCTCTCTCTCTCTCGTGCAGCAAAGGTTCACCAGGCTGATTCCTGGGTTGGCGGGACTGACATATGAGGAGAGGTTGACTAGGTTGGGATTGTTTTCACTGGAGTTCAAACGAATGGGGGGAATCTAAGAGATTTATAGAATTCTAACAGGACTAGACAGGGAGGATGTTCCTGGTGGTGGGTCTGTCCAGAACCAGGGGATCACAGCCTGAGGGTTTGAGGTGGACCATTTAGGATGGAGATGAGACATTTCTACACCCAAAGAGTAGTGAGCCTGTAGGATTCATTACTACGGGAAGTAGTTGATGCCAAAACATTGAATGTATTCAACACAGGTGGCTAGATATACACTTGGGGCAAATGGGATCAAAGATTATGGGGAGAAAGCAGGATTAGGCTGTTGAGCTGGAGAATCAGCCATGATCATGATGAATGGTGGAGCAGACCTGAAGGGCTGAATGGCCTCCTCCTAGCTTCTATGTTTCTATTAGATAATTTCTGTTACAAATTCTAACATCAGCCCAAATGGTCTGTGGATTCCAGACCAATCCCCTCTGACCTTATTTCATTGCCTCTCAGACCTACCTCTAGTCCTTTCTGCTACGTGGCTGAGGGGTGACCTTCTAGAGGTTTACAAAATTATGATGGGCATGGATAGGATAAATAGACAAAGTCTTTTCCCTGGGATCGGGGAGTCCAGAATTAGAGGCCATAGGTTTAGGGTGAGAGGGGAAAGATATAAAAGAGACCTAAGGGGCAACTTTTTCACACAGAGAATTGGTACATGTATGGAATGAGCTGGCAGACGATGTGGTGGAGGCTGGTACAACTGCAACATTGAAGAGGTATTTGGATGGGTATATGAATAGGAAGGGTTTGGAGGGATATGGGCCGGGTGCTGGCAGGTGGGACTAGATTGGGTTGGAATATCTGGTCGGCATGGACGGGTTGGACCGAAGGGTCTGTTTCCAAGCTGTACATCTCTATGACTCTATGTACTTACACAACTACCATTTGCCTTAACCATTCTGCTTGAGAATTAGCCCTACATTTACCTTACTTGGAGTCATAAAGCACAGAAACAGACCTTTCAGTCCAACCAGTCCATGCTGACTAAACATAGACTCAAACTAAACTAGTCCCACCTGCCTGCTCTTGTCTCATCATCCTCCAAACATTTCTTATTCATGTACTTCTCTAAATGTCTATCAAATGATGTAACTGAATCTGCTACAGTTACCACTTCTTCTCGAAGTCCATTCATACATAAACCACTCTGTATAAAAAAAGTTACCTCTCATGTCTTTTTAAAATCTTTCTCCTCTCACCTTAAAAATATGTCCCCCTAGACTTGAAATCCCTCATTCTTGGGAAAAGACACCTGCCATTCACCTTATCCGTACACCCATGGTTTTATAAACCTCTACAAAGGTCACCTCGGAATGAAATAAGGTTTCTGCTTTGTTAGAGATAGCTCTTATACTTATAGGTTCTATAGTTTGGGATTCTCTCACAAGTGGAAACTCCTTGTATGTTTTATAGAATCCTGTCATTATATTAAAGGCCTTTGTCAGGGACCTTGCAGCCTTTTCTGTTGTAGGTAAATTAGCTCCAGACTCCTTATGCTGAATTGGGGTTTACCATTGTTGGTGTGCTTCAGTTGTTTGGGTCACCTACATTATGGTAAACATAGAACAGTACAGCATAGTACAGGCCCTTCGGCCCACAATGTTGTGTTGAATATTTATCTTAATCTAAGATCAACCTAACCTACACACCCCTCAATTTACTGCCATCCATGTGCTTGTCCAGCAGTCTCTTATCTATCTCAAATGTATCTGACTCTACTACAACCGCTGGCAGTGCATTCCACGCACCAGCATACAGAACCTACCTCTGACATCTCCCCCAAATCTTCTTCCAATCACCTCAAAATTATGACCCCTTGTGATAGCCATTTCTGCTCTGGGGAAAAGTCTTTGGCTACCTACTCCACGTCTCTCATTAACTTGTACACCTCTATCACGTCACCTCTCTTTTTCTCTCCAGTATGAAAAGCCCTAGCTCACTCAACCTCTCTTCATAAGACATGCCCTCCAGTCCAGGCAGCATCCTGGTGAATCTCCTCTGCACCCTCACCAAAGCCTCCACATCTTTCTTATAATAGGGTGACCAGAAATGGTTACAGTATTCCAAGTGTGGTCTCACCTGGGTTTTGTAGAGCTGCAGCAAAATCTTACTGCTGTTAGAAACTCAATCCCCCTGTTAATGAAAGCCAAAATACCATATGCCTTCTTCACCTTATCAACTTGGGTGGCACGGTGGTACAGTGGTTAGCACTGCTGCCTCACAGCACCAGAGAACCGGGTTCAGTTCCCACCTCAGGCGACTGACTGACTGTGCGGAGTTTGCACATTCTCCCAGTGTCTGCGAGTGTTTCCTCCGGGTGCTCAGGTTTCCTCCCACAGTCCAAAGATGTGTAGGTCAGGTGAATTGGCCATGCTAAATTGCCCGTAGTGTTAGGTAAGGGGTAAATGTAGGGGTATGGGTGGGTTACGCTTCGGCGGGTCGGTGTGGACTTGTTGGGCCGAAGGGCCTGTTTCCACACTGTAAAGTAATCTAATCTAAAGCAACGTTGAGGGATTTATGTACATGGACCCCAAGATCCCACTGTTCCTCCACAATGCCAAGAACCTTTAACCCTGCATTCAGCTTTCAAATTCTACCTTCCAAGATGAATCACTTCGCAATTCTCCAGGTTAAACTCCATTTGCCATTTCTCAGCACAGCTCTGCACCCTGCAACAGCCCTCCACACTATCTAAAACACCACCGACCTTTGTGTCACCAGCATACTTACTAACCCAACCTTCCACTTCTTCATCCAAGTCATTTATTCAAACGACAAAGAGCAGAGGCCCAAGAACAGGTACTTGCATCACTGGTCACTGACCTCCAGGCAGAATATTATCCATCACAACCACTTGCTGTCTTCTACGGGCCAGCCAATTCTGTATCCAGACAACCAAATTTCCCTGTATTCCATACCTCCTAACTTTCTGAATAAGCCTACTGTGGGGAACCTTATCGAATGCCTGACGAAAAGTTTTGACAAGCTTAGCACTTTCAACCAGTTTGGTAACAAGCCCTTACTCCATTGACCTGCCCAACTTCCAGAAACGTGAAGCAAGTCCAGTGTTTAAACAAAGCAATCTCTTCAATTTTTTTCACTAATGTAAAGGGTCCCGGGGAGCAGGGGATTTGCCTAATAGTAGTTCAAACTTCCTGGGCAATTCCCCCGGAGGTCTGCACATTGGGGCTTCCCAGGGCACATCTTGGGTCCTTCAATCCAGAAACTGCCCTGATGGAGATTTCTCAACTTGGGAGCCAGGGGAGTAAATGCTACAGGGATTGAACTTCCATTACTAACAGCGTTCTACATCACACTCTAATCAATTAATCTGAACTAATATCCCAATATTTCATTGGACTAAGGGTCAAGCAATAGACTGAGAAACAGCCCTATTAACAAGTAAATTGTAATTGAACAGAAGTAATGGTGTCCTGCAGACCATTAATGCTATTTTAACTATCTACAGTAAGTTAGAGAATGGGCAGCATGGTGGCTCAGTGATTAGCACTGCTGCATCATAATACCAGGGGCCTGGGTTCAATTCCACCCTCAGGCAATTGTGTGGAGTTTGTACATTTTCCCTGTGCCTGTGTAGGTTTTCTCCAGGTGCTCCGGTTTCCTGTCTCAGTCCAAAGATGTGCAAGTTAGGTGGATTGGCCAAACTAAATTGCCCTTGGTATCCAGGGATGTGCAAGTCAGGTGGGTTAGCCATGGGAAATGCAGGGTTACAGGGATAAGGTAGGGGGATGGGTCTGGGTGGGAAGCTGTTTGGTGGGTCGGTGTGGAACAATGGGCCGAATAGCCTGCTTCCACATTGTAGGGATTCAATGAAGAATAACAAACAGTTATGCCAATTAAACTCAGGGGAAAATAAAATCAGTCAGGCTGAGCCACTAAGTAGTAATGTGTTCATGGAGATCTGTTGTTCACTGCGCACAGAGTCTCTATCTGATCCATTTATCTCAGTAATGGATTCAGGCACACTGTCAAAATATAACAAATCAGACTGAAAATTGGATCAAAAAATATTTGAGTGATGAGTCTACAGTCCCAAGGGTAGTTATATTACTGGAACTGAGCACTGTCCCTTTTAAGCATGCATTCTCAAATTTGTAGCTCGGTTCTCATCCACCTCCTTGAACTTTGCCTCGGTGTCTGCTGAATCCTTGCCTCCAGTCTCCCCGAGCCCCAGTTTCCCATCCGCAGTTGTGATTCCCACCAAGCCCACAACCCCCTGGAACCCCCACTGTCATACCTACCATGCCATCCATACCCATTCACTCAATTCAATCACAGAGCAGACGCAGTTACCACATTTAAAAGACATTTGGACAGGTACATGGAAAAGAGTAGTTTAGAGCAATATGGGCAAATGCAGGCAGACAGGACTGCCTGTTTAGAAAACTGGTTGGCACGGACTGGTTGGGCCGAAGGGTCTGTTTGTGCGCTGTATGACTCGATGACTCCCAGCTTGTTCCTGAGGGTGGGAAGAGGAAACATATTTTATTCCGACACTGTCTGGGCTGTTGATGAAGCTAGTGTGTTAATCGTGGCTCAGCGGTAGATCTTAACATCTCAATCAGGAGATGATCAGTCTCCAGCTCAAACAGGCAATCTCAGCAGGCACTTCAGGACAGTTAAAGCTTAATGATGGCAGTTAGTGTCATAAAAATGAGGCACAGCTTCTGCTTCAATCCTCTTGCGAGGGTTGCAATGCTGAGAGGGCTGTTTTGTTGTTCCATTGAATTCCGATACCCTATCCATTTAAATGAAAGTGCACAGTGATCAGTGTCAGTTCTGATGCTGATTGGAAGACTTGGGTCAATGTCCTGGAGCAATTGAATGGGTCAAGCACCAGACACGGCAGAATCAGCTCCACAATTTTCAAACCGTAGCTCTGCTCACACCTACCTATATAATAGAAAGACCAAATGGTTCCATCACATAAAACACTGTTCCCTTGCTGCTGTATCTGCTCAGTCTACAATGCAGATGGACCCATGAGCAAACCACTATATACGCTGCACCAATGGACAGTCTTTCTGCTTCTGAAAAGTGGGGATCTCAACTCTGTGGATACCAAAGGCCAGGGAGGGTGTCACCAATTTACCTTTCTGGGATTTAAATGAACAGATTCATTTCATTTTGGAAGTTCATTACTTGGAAGAAGTCATCAGCTGATATGGAGGGAAAGGAAGTCTCTAAAATTTGCATGAATTAAAATGAGAACAGAATTAGTTCAACATATCCACTAGACCGAATCGTTGCCTCAAACAATGTTCAATATATACTCAGGTAGGACTTTACCCATTATCTGTGCCCTGCAATATTTGATGGTGAGAGAGGATTGTTCTATATCTAGTCATTGCTATGCCTATTGTGAAAGTGCTAATGGAACAATGTACCAAGAGTCCTTACTCTGTAGTTACTGTGCTATAAACCTATCCTTTAGTTAGTATTCCTACTGTGTTCCTAAAAAGACATACTAAACAATCACTTACCCTTAAGCAAATAGAGAGTGAACTGTGCTTCTGGTGGATAAATTTTGCATTAAAGTCCTCTAGCATATCTTGGACCCATTGGCCTCTTATCAACGAGCAGTTTCTGCTTACTTCTGGTTTGCCACTCATCACTTTCCCATGATCCTCTTGCTCTTCCCTCCTTCCCAACATCACAGCCTCTTTCTGAAAACAGCTCTACTCCCCTCCATCTGAGTTGTAGCCCTTCTCACTCTGTCTCCCCATCCCTCTGCCAAGCGGGAATTAGGAAGTGGTTGAAGAGGGAGACAGCAGGAAGCAGAGAGGGGGAGTAGGGGAGGACATTGGAGGCTGGGGAGGTGGATAAGGTAACAATGTTTTCAAACAGACTGGGCACTCACAGGAACTGCACAAAATGAAAAACATTTTTTTGGGAACTTCTCTAATTTACAAACCACATTAAAAAGTAGAAACACGTTATTGGGAATTGGCTATAAACATGGTGACTGACTCATGAGTGTTTAACGCAGCAATGTGGAAAGTGGACATTTTGAACACTAATTCTACTTCCCTTGGGTTAATGTGGGGGTACCGGTGTTGGACTGGGTTGCTTGTTTCGGTTCATTAATATGTAAATCTCACAACTTTCTTTCAAATCGAATACGCGAGATAACTTAAGGTTTTATTAAAAAAAAGGTGACATTTCAACACAGGCAATGCATGAAAGGTGCGAGGTTAGAGTCTGTCTGTATCCCAATCTTGAATCAGACTGGCTCAATTCCAAAGGAGGAATTTATAAAATGTTACACGGATTGACTGCCTGCAGATTATATGTTTTTGAACAAAATAGAATGCATCTGCAATTACAATTCTGCAAATATAAATTCACCCAAGAGACTTTTGTGTGTGCAAGCATGTGAGAGAGAGAGAGAGAGAGAGAGAGAGAGAAAGAGAGAAAGATATTGCAGATTCATTTTACTTTGTTTGAAAAGCACACAATTTGCAGGCAGTCAATCCAAGTAACATTTTATAAATTCCTACTTTGGGATACAGACAGATTCTAACCTCACACCTTTAATGCATTGTCTGAGCTGAGATGTCACTTTTTATTATAAAACCTTTAGTTATCTCGAGAATGTGACATAAAAGAAGTTCTGGGATTTACATATTAACGAACCGAAACCTGCAGCCCATTCCAAAAGATGAAAAACTTAACAGCAATCTAGGTTTGTTCAACATATCATATCAGTTGCAAGCATGACACTGTAATCTTTGGCTATAAATTCTGTCTAAGGATGCTACTCCATAACTACCTGAAGGAGCAGCACTCTGAAAGCTAGTACTTCCAAATAAACCTGTTGGACTATAACCTGGTGTTGTGTGATCTTTAACTTCCTTGACTTAGAATCCTTACAGTGTGGAAAGAAGCCATTCAGCCCATTGAGCATCCCATCCCAGAGCCACACCCCATCACCCTGCATTTCCCATAGCTAACCCACCTAACTTGCACATCCATGGACATGATGAGGCAAGTTTTTTTTCAGCGTGGCTAATCCATCTAACTTTAAAATCTTTGGACTGTGGAAGGAAACCAGAGCATCCGGCAGAAATCTGCGCAGACTCAGGGAGAATGTGCGAACTCCACACAGGCAAACAGTCACCCAAGTCTGGAATTGAACCCAGATCCCTAGCACTGTGAGGCAGCAGTGCTAACCACTGAGCCACCATGCCGCCAATCTGGGAGAGAGTTGGTTGACCCACTTGTTGAAATAACTGTCTCACTGTCTCACTTGATGTGCTTCATATTTGAGGAGTTGAAAATTCAGACCAACTGAAAAAGATCTCTTAAAAGTAGTGTAGAAGGCTGGAGAGTGAGAACACAGATACAGATGGTTAAATCTGTGCTTACCTCATGGGGTAGGTAGGACAACATGTAATAGGCATAGCGGCTTTATACAGATACTTTCCACTCCTAGACAAAAGTAGAAAATAATTTAATATCATAATCTTAAATATTGTACTAATATTTATAAAGCTAATATTATATAATATTTTATAAAGTTATAAAAATTGGCAAAGTCACCATAGTCTTACAGGACCGTAGGGCTGCTCTCTCACATGAGAAACAACTCGTGGTGGTTTAACCTGAGGGGGACCACACCTTAGGCAAGGGGAGAAATGCTGTTTGCATCACTTTGCACCACAGACCTGCCAGACTGCCAATGAAACAAAGCAAATCCCTTTATTTGTTAAGAAAGAAATCTACAGTGAGAACGGGCAGATTAACTAAATTCTTCCCATCTAGGAGTTGTCTGAACTTTCTTATCCCAATCTGGAACAAATGTTTAGTCTAAGAATGGAGACATTGGTGATATTTACTATCAATCACTAGTTAACGGGAGAAGGTTGTGGTTGACTGAGTAGTAAGAAATTAACCATGGTCCTTTTAGGTATACTTTGGGGTTTTTTTTAATCTAAAGTATACTGAACAGAACATTAGGGAACCAGTTGCGTCTTTATTCCAATCTAAAAGCTGTGTAGCAAGTTTTGCAGATTCAGCATTTTTCAAAAATATATTTTAAAAGCTATTCTGGAACTGGAACACTGTTTCTCTGAAGAGTTTGCCCATTAACATAAATCGTGGTACTACCTATACCCCTCCACCTCACTCTGAGGTAAATTACAAGAAAGCACTTGCACCCTTGTGATGAATTCCAGTTTGTACCGCAGTGCTGTGACCCTGAGACTCTGAATCAGCACACTACCATACCTGTCACTGTCATTAAGTAATGCTGAGTGCAGTAATAGAAGGAGTCAAAACATGTGGCACTGAAAAGCAGTCAGTCAGGCAGCATCCGAGGAGCAAGTGAGTCAACATTTTGAGCATAAGGAATATTCTTTCCTGATAAAGAGCTTATGCTCTAAACTTCAATTCTCCTGCTCCTCGGATGCTGCCCGACCAGCTGTGCTGTTCCAGTGCTGCACTTTTTCACTCTGATCTCCAGCATCTGCAGTTCTCACTTTCTCCCAGCCTTGGCTGATCTAATTTTCTGCTGACCTCTGACTTCCATGCCCTCAACCAGACTTTCTGCCTTGGCTTGAAGTTTGATGGGGTTTTCAACCGACAGGATTAGTGTGGCTGGAAGAGCACAGCAGTTCAGGCAGCATCCAAGGAGCAGCGAAATCGACGTTTTGGGAAAAAGCCCTTCAGCAGGAACGTCGATTTCGCTGCTCCTTGGATGCTGCCTGAACTGCTGTGCTCTTCCAGCACCACTAATCCAGAATCTGGTTTCCAGCATCTGCAGTCATTGTTTTTACCTTTTCAACCGACAGCTCAGCTGCTTTTTACTGTGGCTTTTCTCCAACTGATTAACTGTCTCACAGTCTTGAGAGGCTGTGATTGACTTCAGATCGCAATCTAAGACTGGTACATGTGTTTTAAACCTGTCTCCCTTAAAAGTTCTGCCAATGGGGACCCGTTACTCAATAAATGGAGAAGAGCTAACTCCCAGTCTGGATTCTTATAAAATTAATTTCACAGATTGACTGCATTTTCCATCTCTCCACTCCACTGAAGATAGAGTAGAGAACTTGTCATTTGGTTGATATCAGCGTCCAAAATGTATTTCCTGAAATGTTCATTCACAAATGGAGGTACATTGTCTGATATTCGACTCTTCCAGGAAACTGGGCACTAAAATCCTTGCCGCGCTTTGGTCACTGCAGTGACTGAACAAAGTCTTGCTACCTCAATCCATCGTTAACAGGACTAAACACATCTTTGCTCCAAGATTCTGTTTCTGGCCTTTTGGAAAATTTTGATGAATCCATTGGTTCTGTAGGCATTTTGCCCATCAGACAAAATATAATCCTGTAATGTCATTTGAAATATCTGGTTACCACACTGATCATTGAGGTCATAGAACATAGAACATAGAACATAGAACAATACAGCACAGAACAGGCCCTTCGGCCCACGATGTTGTGCCGAACTTCTAACCTAGATTAAGCACCCATCCATGTACCTATCCAAATGCCGCTTAAAGGTCGCCAATAAAGGTCATGCTCTGTACTTTATAATACCGGAGATACCACCTCATGGAGTTTCTGTAGGGTTTCGCTTTGCATTGACTGTGGTACAACCGTTGTAGTTGTACTTCGATAAAGCCTTTGACTATTGTCCAGCGTTTTTTCTGGCCTGAAATACATTTCAATCACCTTTGCCGACAGCATTTTCTGACCATTGTCCACTCCTGGTCAGATTATAGTGCTGCACAAAAATCCCCGAGATTTTCCTCAGTGTTAGTTATGGCCAAAAGAATAAGACCTTCTAGATTCTTCTAGAAGAATAAGACCTTCTTTTGCTACTCAATCCACTGCTGCCCTTGAGAGAGTGTACCCAATGTTATTTGTACCTTGCCTGTAATATTACACAGTCATATCCCATTAGACTGAGCCTGAGTAGTTGAATACATGAAGATTCCTTTTGATACTTATGGAATGGTTTGTAGTTCACCTTGATGTGAAACATCATTCCACGAAGAAGACTGTAAACATTTCACATCCTCACAGAACTACTAATGCTCCCTCACATTGGTTGCAAAAACAACTTTTCAATTTTCAAATCTCTTGACATAAAATAGACCAGTTTCATTTTCCATTAGTTTGAATGCTATCATTACCTTGGATCTATGAGTCTATTGAACTTTCATTACCCTTTTTCCCCTATAAATAAAAGATGCACAAGCAACCCCCTAAAAGTCAGAGGGAAGTTGAGAAACAAACTTGTAAGGAGATCTCAGCTATCTGTAAGAATAAGAGGGTGGTTATGATAGGGGATTTCAACTTTCCAAACATCGACTGGGACTGTCATAGTGCCATAGTGAGATGGAGAGGAATTTCTTACATGTGTACAACAAAATGTTCTGATTCAGTATGTGGATGTACCTATGAGAGAAGGTGCAAAACTTGACCGACTCTTGGGAAATAAGGCAGGGCAAGTGACTGAGGTGTCAATGGGGGAGCACTTTGGGGCCAGCGACCATAAATCCATTAGATTTAAAATAACGATGGAAAAGGATAGACCGGATCTAAAAGTTGAAGTTCTAAATTGGAGAAAGGCCAATTTTGACGGTATTAGCAAGGTTAGATAGACAATAGACAATAGGTGCAGGAGTAGGCCATTCTGCCCTTCGAGCCTGCACCACCATTCAATATGATCATGACTGATCATCCTTAATCAGTATCCTGTTCCTGCCTTATCTCCATAACCCTTGATTCCACTAGCCTTGAGAGCTCTATCCAACTCTTTCTTAAATGAATCCAGAGACTGGGCCTCCACTGCCCTCTGGGGCAGAGCATTCCACACAGCCACCACTCTCTGGGTAAAGAAGTTTCTCCTCATCTCTGTCCTAAATAATCTACCCCATATTTTTAAGCTGTGCCCTCTGGTTCGGCACTCACCCATCAGCGGAAACATGTTTCCTGCCTCCAGAGTGTCCAATCCTTTAATAATCTTATATGTCTCAATCAGATCCCCTCTCAGTCTTCTCAACTCAAGGGTATACAAGCCCAGTTGCTCCAGTCTTTCAGCATAAGGTAGTCCCGCCATTCCAGGAATTGACCTCATGAATCTACGCTGCACTCCCTCAATAGCCAGAATGTCTTTCCTCAAATTTGGAGACCAGAACTGCACACAGTACTCCAGGTGTGGTCTCACCAGGGCCCTGTACAGTTGCAGAAGAACCTCTTTGCTTCTGTACTCAATTCCTCTTGTTATGAAGGCCAGCATGCTATTAGCCTTCTTCACTACCTGCTGTACCTGCATGCTTACCTTCATTGACTGGTGTACAAGAACACCCAGATCTCTTTGTACTGCCCCTTTACCTAAATTGATTCCATCATCTGCCTTCCTGTTCTTGCCACCAAAGTGGATAACCGTACATTTATCCACATTAAACTACATCTGCCATGCATCTGACCATTCACCTAACCTGTCCAGGTCACCCTGTAATCTCCTAACATGCTCCTCACATTTCACCCTGCCACCCAGCTTAGTATCATCAGTAAATTTGCTAATGTTAATACTAATACCATCTTCTATATCATTAATATATATTCTAAAAAGCTGCAGTTCCAGCACTGATCCCTGCGGTACCCCACTGGTCACTGCCTGCCATTTCGAAATGGAGCCATTTATCACTAATCTTTGTTTCCTATCAGCCAACCAACTTTCAATCCAAGTTAGTACCTTGCTCCCAATACCATGCGCCCTAATTTTGCTCACTAACGTCCTATGTGGGACTTTATCAAAAGCTTTCTGAAAGTCCAGGTACACTACATCTACTGGATCTCCCTCGACCTTTTTTAGAGTTACATCCTCAAAAAATTTCAGAAGATTAGTCAAGCATGATTTCCCCTTCATAAATCCATGCTGACTCTGACCTGTCCTGTTACTACTATCCAGATGTGTCGTAATTTCATCCCTTATAATAGACTCCAGCATCTTTCCCACCACTGAAGTCAGACGAACTGGTCTGTAATTTCCTGCTTTCTCTCTCCCATCTTTCTTAAAAAGTGGTACAACATTAGCCACCCTCCAATCCACAGGAACTGATCCCGAATCTATCAAACTCTGGAAAATAATCACCAACGCATCCACGATTTCTCGAGCCACCTCCTTCAGTACCCTGGGATGGAGACCATCAGGCCCAGGGGACTTATCAACCTTCAGACCTAACAGTCTCTCCAACACCAATTCCTGGCAAATATAAATTCCCTTCAGTTCAGATCCTTCAGCCACTGTTACCTCAGGGAGATTGCTCGTGTCTTCCCCAGTGAACACAGATCTGAAGTACCAATTCAATTCTTCTGCCATTTCGTTGTTCCCTGTAATATGTTCCCCTGTTTCTGTCTTCAAGGGCCCAATTTTAGTCTTAACCAATTTTTTGCCTTTCACATACCTAAAAAAGCTTTTACTATCCTCCTTTATATTTTTGGAATCTCATGGAATAAAGGTATAACTAGCCATTTGGATACAGAACTGGCTCAAAGGTAGAAGACAGAGGGTGGTGGTGGAGGGTTGTTTTTCAGACTGGAGGCCTGTGACCAGTGGAGTGCCACAAGGATCGGTGCAGGGTCCTCTACTTTTTGTCATTTACATAAATGATTTGGATGCGAGTATAAGAGGTACAGTTAGTAAGTTTGTAGATGACATCAAAATTGGAGGTGTAGTGGACAGCGAAGAGGGTGGAGTTACCTCAGGTTACAACAGGATCTTGACCAGATGGGCCACTGGGCTGAGAAGTGGCAGATGGAGTTTAATTCAGATAAATGCGAGGTGCTGCATTTTGGGAAAGGAAATCTTAGCAGGACTTATACACTCAGTGGTAAGGTCCTAGGGAGTGTTGCTGAACAAAGAGACCTTGGAGTGCAGGTTCATAGCCCCTTGAAAGTGGAGTCGCAGGTAGATAGGATAGTGAAGAAGGCGTTTGATATGCTTTCCTTTATTGGTCAGAGTATTGAGGTCATGTTGCGGCTGTACAGGACATTGGTTAGGCCACTGTTGGAATATTGCATGCAATTCTGATCTCCTTCCTATCGGAAAGATGTTGTGAAACTTGAAAGGGTTCAGCCCATTGGCCCATTTGGTCAAGATCCTGTTGTAATCTGAGGTAACTCCACTGGTCACAGACCTCCAGTCTGAAAAACAGCCCTCCACCACCACCCTCTGTCTTCTATCTTTGAGCTAGTTCTGTATCCAAATGGTTAGTTCTTCCTGTATTCAGTGAAATCTAACCTTGCTAACCAGTCTCCCATGGGAAACCTTGTGAAATGCCTTACTGAAGTCCATGTAGATCACATCTACTGCATTGCCCTCAAATCTTCTTTGTTACTTCTTCAAAAAACTCACTCAAGTTTGTGAGCCATGATTTCCCACACACAAAGCCATGTTGACTATCCCTAATTAGTCCTTGCCTTTCCAAATACATGTACCTCCTGTCCCTCAGGATTCCCTCCAACAACTTGCCCACCACTGAGGTCAGGTACACTGGTCTATAGTTCCATGGCTTGTCTTTACTGTCCTTCTTAAACAGTGGCACCACATTTGCCAATCTCCAGTCTTCCGGCACCTTACCTGTGACTATCGATGATACAAATATCTCAGCAAGGGGCCCAGCAATCACGTCTCTAGCTTCCCACAGAGTTCTCGGGTACACCTGATCAGGTTCTTGGGGATTTATCCACCTTTAACCGTTTCAAGACATCCAGCACTTCCTCCTCTGTAATCTGGACATTTTGCAAGATGTCACCATCTATTTCCCTACAGTCTATATCTTCCATATCCTTTTCCACAGTAAATACTGATGCAAAATATTCATTTAGTATCTCCCCCAATTTCACACTAAAGCCGCCTTGCTGATCTTTGAGAGGCCCTATTCTCTCCCTAGTTACCCTTTCATCCTTAACATATTTGTAAAAACCCTTCGGATTCTCCTTAATTCTATTTGCCAACGCTATCTCATGTCCCCTTTTTGCCCTCCTGGTTTCCCTCTTAAGTATACTTCTACTTCCTTTATAGTCTTCTAAGGATTCCTCAATCTATCCTGTCTGTACCTGACATATGCTTCCTTCTTTTTCTTAACTAAACCCTCATCCAGCATTCCCTATATCTGCCAGTCTTCCCTTTCACCCTGACAGGAATATACTTTCTCTGGATTCTCGTTATCTCATTCCTGAAGGCTTCTCATGTTAAATAATGAATATATGCAGATTTATTAATTTATGAAAGTTCAATAAGATTGGCTTCTTTTAAGATATGAGTTCATATGGATCTGGGAGATAAAAAAAGATATCCACAAAGGAAAGGGATCCTTTTAAAATTCTCGAAACCAAGTGGAGGTGTTGTGTGAATAACCAAGGGGATCTATTACAGCTGTCCTCACCTGGAGCTTAACAGTTTGATGTAGCCAGCCTAGCATCACAACAACTTGGGAAATCTCACCGGGAACTGCTCTTAACAACTTAGAGTCATAGAAAAAGTGTGGACTGCAGATACTGGAGAGTCAGAGTCGGAGAGTGTGGTGCTGGAAAAGCACAGCAAGTCAGGCAGCATCCTAGGAGCAGGAGAATCAACGTTTCAGACATAAACCCTCCTCAAAAATGCTGCCTGATCTGCTGTGCTTTTCCAGTGCCACATTTTTTGACTATAGAGACAAACAGCATGGAAACAGATCCTTCAGTCCAACCAGTCCATGTCAACCATGTTTTTTGAAATAAACTAAACCCACTTGCCTGCATTTGGCCTACATCCTTCTAAACCTTTCCTACTCACGTACATATTCAAATGCCTTTTAAATGTTCATAGATCATAGAATCCTGACAGTGTGGAAACAGGCCCTTCGGCCCAACAAGTCCACACTGACCCTCTGAAGAGTAACCCACCCAGACCCATTCCCCCACCTGATATTTTACCCCTGACCAATGCACCTAACCTACACATCCCTGAACACTATGGGCAATTTAGCATGACCAATTCACCCTAACCTGCACATCTTTGGACTGTGGGAGGAAACCGGAGCACCTGGAGAAAACCCATGCAGATACTGGGAGAATGTGCAAACTCCACATAGACAGTCACTAGAGGTTGGAATCAAACCCAAGTCCCTGGCACTAGGGGGTAGCAGTGCTCACCACCCAAGACCACCTGAGAAAGTTCGAGAAAGGGCGAAAGTGGGTGTGGAAAGAGGAGAGAATGATATGGAACTGGATGAAGCTTAGCAGCACACTGAGAAAAATCAGACAGAATCCACAATCCAGAGTGTTTGCTGTGGATGTTCAGAACTTCCTAGAATTAAAGCAGGCCACAGAGATTCTTTCGCAAGACTCCATCCCTGGCCACAGTTTCATGAGAGGGAGCATTCATCAGACCCAAAGTGCAACATCCCTACTCCAACTGACTTTCAAATGCTCAAATACTAGGAAGACATTCTGACAACAATTAGCCTCAAAAGTGAAAACAACTGCGTACCCAAAGTCTGGTGCTGCATATTTTACCGTGAGGTGCCAGAGTTGCAGGATTCATCCTCTACTAAATATATGGTCTTGTTTTTCTATATCAAAGTTTCTGAGAGACTTAGGACAGGAAGTTGGAGATCAGGAACAGCACATAATTCTAACCCACAAAGGACACCAGTTAATTGACGGAAATTTGTTTGCCTATAATCATTTTATTTCTAAAAATATTTTAACTTAACCATTTGTCCCAGTCTGTCATCAGTCAATAACCCTAAGAGAGGCTAGAGATATTTGAGAGGGAGACTTCTTCCTCATTTCAGAGATTAGCTCTTTGTCCAGTAACAGTTCATCCCATGAGGAACCAAGAATATAGGAATAGGGGCATTTTGTTGAGTGGTTTGAAACAGCACAGCTTGGTGCAAAGACAGACTGGATGAGGAGGAGGTCTTGAGGTTTAGAATCAAAGTTACTTTTTACTATGTATTAACACTGAATACTACTGTAGCTGGTAAATCATAGATACACCAGACTGAGCTTATAATTACATAAGCAAAGAACTAATCTATCTTTTGGTGTTCATTTCCAGGAATGCTCTCCACCTTTCCAGTCCTGAATAACTTGGTGCGTTCCTGTCTACTCTAAGTCTGCCCACACTCTGCCATTTATGTTTTGTGATGTGCAGCTCTGTAACATCACAATAAGATTGTTCCAGGGTCTGAAGTTCTTGCACAACACTGGGCACGAGAGGGAATGGAAATTCTTTTCAACTCCTCTAGCCTTTCCTACCACTTAATATGATCCTATTCATATATCCATTTACCTTGCCTTGGTGCCAGGTCCCTTAACAACCTTCCCTAATACAGTACAAGTCCCAGTTCGATACTCCCCGTTAACATAAGAGATTTGTTTTAAAAGTGGGAAAGAGTTCCAGATTACACCACTGTGAGCAGAAATGTTTCATAACATCACCAAATGCCTAAGCTCTCATTTTAATAACCTTAAAATTCCCTACTTTTAATGGATTCCATTCAAAACAGTTTCTTTCTGCTTGATTTATCAGATTCTTTAAAATCCTTAAAGACACTTAAATAATTCCCTAACCCGCAACACAAATGCAATTACAATCTGTTCTACTCAATGTGTCATGTTGATCATGACCGTAGGTGCTCAGAGAGTATTTCACTTCCAACAAATGCTAGTCACGCTCGGACACAGTGTGTTGATCCTTGAATCTTTTACATTAGGTGAGAAACTAAACTAGCTTGGTCCAAACATTCACAGTCAACAGACAGAAAGGTAAATACAGATTAGCAGTGTACTGGATCATAAGGGATCACAGGGGTTGCTAGGTTACTCATTTGAGAGCAGGAATCCTGCCAAGATCACTGATATTACCTGCATCATCTCAATCAAGTTCACCCAAGCCGAGTATAGACACAGTATTAACTAGGAGACTTCTGCAGCCCTTATTGTTCAGTGCTGTGCAGGACAGTGTGTTTCTCACTGAACCATCCAGACAGTATGTGGGATTATCAGAAAGAATAAAGATAGACATTGTTTTAGGAAACATCAACTTTAAGTAACTTTAATTTAATAGGGAAGGCAACGGCCAAGTGATATTATCACTGGATTGTTCATCCAGAGACCCAGGTAATGTTCTGAGGACCCAAGTTCAAATCCCATCATGGCAAATGATGGAATTTGAATTCAATAACAAAAAGCTGGAATTAAGAGTTTAATGATGACCATGAAACAATTGTCAATTGTTGAATTAAAACCCCATCTGGTTCACGAGTGTCCTTTAGGGAAGGAAACTGCCATCCTTACCTAGACTGGACGACATGCAACTCCAGACTCTTAACTGTCCTCTGCGACAGGCAATAAATGCAAATCCAGTCAGCAATGCCCTCATCCCATGACTGGTTTCAAAGAAAACTTGCTCTGCATCAGGTTCGGGGTTTTAAATGTTCTGGATTTCTATTCACCAACAGTCACTCACCTGACCCAGCCTTTGTTCAGCAACAGCTGGTAATCGTGGACAGACAACTTGTGAGCCATGAGACCTGGAGAACAAAGTACAGATACTGAGTAAAATGCATCAAGCGGCACTCTGCACTGCTTTCACTGCATTCAGAACTTTATATTTTCATGAGATATTCCCCACTTGATCAGCAACAAAGACCATTACCATAAACCAGTGTATGTGCAAATCACTCACTCAGTGTTCCAGAGACTTGAGCCTATAATCCAATTTGGTTTTCCAGTGTAGCGCTGAGGGAGTACAACATTGTTGGAAATCCTGATGGTCAATGCTCCCTTCACACACAGCAATTGGCATTAGCACGCAGATTGCAGCACTGACTTCCAGTGTACGGATCTTGGAGGTCTGTGCAGCCAATGAAGAAATTGGAAGGAACTCTCCTAACATGACATTATACTGAAGCCCCATCTATCCTCTCTAGTTAAAGTTTCAATGACATAATTTTGAAAAAGCAGAGGAGAGTTATCCTCTGTGTGCTGGCCAATATTTATCCTTCAATCAACAACCTTAATGCAAATTATTCAGTCTTTCTCTCATTGTTGTTTGCAGGAACTCACTGTGTGCAAATTGACTATTGCATTTCCCACGTTAAAGTGATGACTACAATTCTAAACACGCCTAATATGCTGAAAAGTGTTCAAGTACACTAGAGACCAAAAGTATGGAGTTAAAGCCATGAGAAAGAACTAAAGACTTCAGAGGTTAAGAGACCTTACAAGAAGAAATTATTTTTTGGAGGGCACAAAGTATAAATGCCAAGTCACTGAGGTACTGGACTCCACAATCTATTCCTAGTTCCGCCCCCCCCCCCCCCCCCAACTATCTAAGCCCCCTACTCCTCCGTGCATTACATCACCTGGTGGCTCAGTGGTTAGCACTGCTGCCTCACAGCGCCAGGGACCTGGCTTCGATTCCAGCCTCGGGCAACTGTCGGTGTGGAGTTTGCACGTTCTCCCAGTACCTGCATGGGTTTTCTCCAGGTGCTCCAGTTTCCTCCCACAGTCCAAAGATGTGCAGGTTAGATGAATTGCCCATAGTGTTCAGATGTAGATTAGGTGCATCAGTCAGGGATAAATATAGGGTTGGGGAATGGGCCTGGGTGGGTTACGCCTCAGAGGGTCGGTGTAGACTTGTTGGGCTGAAGGGCCTGTTTCCACACTATAGGGATTCTGATTCTGATTATTTGACATCAGTCAGCAAGATCAATACTCTTCAAAAAGTAGGGAAGATATTGAAAAGTAAAAGCTTACTGACTCCAATAAATCAAATAAAAACATAGTTCAGAAACTAATGAAATCAAGACATGCCCTCCAGTTCATGAAAAAAATGGAATTGAAAATGAGGGAGCCAAAACTTCAGGAGAACATGATTTTTGCAAGAAGTAGGAGGAGCAATGACAAAGGCTTCAGCAGACGCCTGCTGAAGTGCTTTCAAAAAGGATTCGATTTTGTGGTTAGAGATTAAAATTATATGTCTTAAAGGGACAGTCTATCTCTCCCTGTACTTCCTGCCGACAGAGATGACTGACACCATGGCATCTCAAACATCTAAAAAACTGTATTGGAGATGAAACAGCTTTTAATACGACACACCCACGTGTGCCCACAGGCCTATACATGCACACACACAGCAGACTAACTGCACCAGAGTAGTGACATAGAAATGGAACCATAACAATTTCCTGCTGTATGGATCAAGGCAACCTTTCAGAAAAGAAAGTTACAACAAAGCTCTTCATACAGCTTCAACTATTGGTGGTCTGCTTTTCTCTTTTCAATTAAACTAACAAAATGTTTTGAAAATAAAACATCTCTGATCATTATTAGCTATCGCTTATCATTAGACGAGCAATCCAAAGGCTCATGCTTTTATTTTGTTATTTCAAAAATGTACTTTATTCATAAAATTAACTTTATATATATATATATATGTACAAAGTGACTAAAGCAGTTCAGTTCTGTACAGTAGCACATGGAGAAACAAACAAACATCAGAGTTTAACTCTATCCAGCAAGATTATATTTGCATATTTGAGGCAGTCAGAGGTCTGATAATCCCCATTTAATTTCAGTAGATGGTGATCGTTCCCCAGTGCACCTTAGCAGCAGCTGCTCCCAGTCCCGGAGGCCCACGCTAATATCCTCGGAATATAGACGCAAACCCCACTCCGGTAGCTCCTGGAATTGAAGGTCAATAAATAAGTCTGGAATTGAAAGCTCATCCCTGTGATGGTGATGATGAAGCTTTAATTGGTGTAGAACCCCATCCGATTCACTAATGTTGTTGGAGATAGTTAAAAATCACAACACCAGGTTATAGTCCAACAGGTTTAATTGGAAGCACACTAGCTTTCTGAGTGACGCTCCTTCATCAGGTGATTGTGGAGGACTCGATCGTAACACAGAATTTATAGCAAAAATTTACAGTGTGATGTAACTGAAATTATACATTGAAAAATGGATTGTCTGTTAAGCCTTTCATCTGTTAGAATACAGTGATAGTTTCACTTCTTTCATGTGTAAATCACAAAACCTTTTTTTAAAGTTGCATTCTCAGGTTAGCTGTTAACAATGGTGATAGCTAGACAATATGTTGAAGGTAAAAACAATGACTGCAGATGCTGAAAACCAAATACTGGATTAGTGGTGCTGGAAGAGCACAGCAGTTCAGGCAGCATCCAACGAGCAGCAAAATCGACGTTTCGGGCAAAAGCCCTTCATCAGGAATAAACGCAGTGAGCCTGAAGCATGGAGAGATAAGCTAGAGGAGGGTGGGGGTGGGGAGAGAGTAGCATAGAGTACAATGGGTGAGTGGGGGAGGAGACGAAGGTGATAGGTCAGGGAGGAGAGGGTGGAGTGGATAGGTGGAAAAGAAGATAGGCAGGTCGGACAAGTCAAGGAGACAGTTACTGAGCTGGAAGTTTGAAACTAGGATGAGGTGGGGGAAGGGGAACTGAGGAAGCTGTTGAAGTCCACATTGATGCCCTGGGGTAGTCTGTACTGTTTGTCCTGTTCGGGTCCGAACTCTGCTGGTTTAAAGGTGGTCTGGAGTCCGTGTGGGATGAGTTGGTTACGGAGGCATGCACTGAGGAAGCAAATGTGGCTGTGGTACCGAGTTTGTTTCACAACATGGTTGAAGAGCTTCAGAGCAGAGGAAATGACCTGGGAGTTGCAGTGGGAGAGGGACTCCCTGAGATTCTTGTAGAGAGAGGAGGAAAACTTCTTCAAGGCAGGCATCCTTGCAAGAGGATTCGCAGTAGGGTTAAAATCAACAAGGTAAAAACAATGACTGCAGATGCTGAAAATCAAATACTGGATTAGTGGTATGTTGAAGGTGTTAGCCCCCTGTGTTCTCTGTCTATGACCTGATGTTTAGATTGATTCTAATCTAAAAAGTGAGATAACAGAGTTTTCCATAAATTCATGCAGTTTTTGAGCTCAGAGTTCTACATGAATGTATGCAGTTTTTGAGCAAAGTGCAATGTAACTCTGCAAGTACAAATTCACTCCACAAAATATATGTGTGCATGTGGGTCTTTGTCTGTCTGTGTGTGTGTGTCTGTCTGTCTGGGGTGGGGGTTGTAAGTGTGAGAAAGTGTGTGTGTGTGTGTGTGTAGTGAGTGCAGAGTGTCTTAAGTCTGTGAGGGGATGCATGTGGGAGTATGTGTCGATAAGGGTGTGTGTGTGTGTGTATGTGTGTGTATAGGAATATCTGTGTCTGTGTGTGTGTGTGTAGTGCAATGGCGGTCACCTGTAATGTGACATGAACCCAAGGTCCCGGTTGAGGCCCTCCCTATGGGTACCGAACTTAGCTATCAGCCTCCGCTCGGCCACTTTCCTCTGCTACCTGTCCCAAAGTCCACCTTGGAGGATGGTCACCCGAAGGTCCAAGGCTGAATGTCCTGGACCACTGAAGTGTCCGCAACTGGGAGGGAACCCTCCTGTCTGTTGACTGTTGTGCGGTGCCCATTCATCCGTTGTCGTAGCCTTTGCTCGGTTTCCCCAATGTACCATGCCTCCGGGCATCCTTGCCTGCAACGTATAAGATAGACAATGTTGGCTGAGTCACATGAGTACCTGCCATGTACAAGGTGGGAGATGTCCCCACGTGTAATGGTGGTATCTATGTCCACATTCTGACACATCTTGCAGTGCCTACCGTGACAGGGTTGTATGGAGTTGTCCTGAGAGCCGGGCAGTTTGCTACAAACAATGATCTGTTTGAGGTTTGGCGGTTGTTTAAAGACAAGTAGTGGAGGTGTGGGGAAGGTCTTGACGAGGTGCTCATCCTCCTTGATAATGTGTTGCAGGTCACGAAGAACATGGCGTAATTTTTCAGCCCCTGGGAAATACTGAACCACGAAGGGCACCCTGTCAGTTGCAGACGTGTCGGTCTCCTGAGGAGGTCATTACGGTTCCTTGCTGTGGCACGTCGGAACAGGCGGTCGAGGAGTTGGGCATCGTATCCCGTTCTTGTGAGGGCATCCTTGAGTACTCCAGGTGTCCATCATGTTCCTCCTCACCTGAGCAGATCCGGTGTATGCGTATGGCTTGTCCATAGGGGATGGCTGTTTTAATATGTTTTGGGTAGAAGCTAGAGAAGTGTAGCATTGTGAGGTTTGCGGTAGAGTGTGGTGCTGAGGTGTCTGTCCTTGATGGAGACGCACGTGTCCAAGAATGAGACAGACAGTCGAGAGTAGTCCATGGTGAGTTTGATGGTGGAATGAAACTTGTTGATGTCACTGTGTAGTTTTATCAGTGACTCCTCGCCATGGGTCCAGAGGAAGAAAATGTCATCAATGTACCTGGTGTACAATGTTGGTTGGAGATCCTGCAGAGAGAAGAAATCATATTTGAACCTGTGCATAAAAATGTTGACATATTGGGGTGCAAATTTGGTCCCCATGGCTGTTCCGTGTGTCTGGATGAAGAATTGGTTGTCAAAGGTGAAGACGTTATGATCGAGGATAAAGCGGATGAGTTGTAGGATGGTGTTTGGAGACTGGCACTTGTTGGTGTTGAGTACTGAGGCTGTTGCCACGATGCCATCCTTGTGTGGGGGATGCTGGTGTAGAGTGCGGAAATGTCTATTGTGAAAGAGGAATGTTCCCGGTTCGACTGGTCCGTGGGTGCTGAGTTTCTGTAAGAAATCCGTTAGTGTCGCGACAGAAGCTGGAGATCCCCTGTACAATAGGTTTCAAGATGCCTTCCACATAGCCAGAGAGATTCTCACACAGGGTCCCATTGCCCGACACGATGGGACGGCCCGGTGTGTTGGCTTTGTGTACCTTTGGAAGGCAGTAGAAGTCATCTACATGAGAAGTACGTGGGATGAGGGCGCGTAGGGAACTCTGAAGGACTGGATCCAAAGTCCTGATCAGTGTGTTTAATTCTCGGGTATGTTCTTTGGTCGGATCAGCTGGTAGTTGCCTGTAGTGTTCCTGGTTGTTCAGTTGTCAGTACACTTCCTTGCAGTAATCTGTTCTATTCTGAATGACAACGGCTCCTCCTTTATCTGCTGGTTTGATGACAATGTTGTGATTGGTTTTGAGAGCCTGGATGGCATTGCATTGTGAACGGGTGATGTTTTGCTCTACCTTGTGGGTACGGCTGATGAATCTGGCATTTATATATTTCCTGACAGTTTCAGCATACATGTCAAGCCCAGGGCAGCGGCCCTCCGGTGGGGTCCATGTTGACACCTTCTTTGGTCGCTCCCCTACAGATCCCTGTGATGACTGTTCCAGTTCATCAGTGGGCTCAGTGGGATCACTGCCAGCACCTTGAAAAGAATTCCCGGAGTCTCATTCGTCTGATGAACTTCTCGGTATCTGCTGCCGGAACCAACGGGTCTATTTTGGTGGTGGGGCAGAAGTTGAGACCCCTACTCAGGACTTTAATCTCTTCCGGTCGAAGGGTGTGGTCCGATAAGTTGACAATAGACTTCCCCGCAGTGATAACATTGTCTGTGGTTCCAGGGCGGGCTTTGCTATTACTGGTAAGAATGCCAAGCTTCTCCAGTTTTTTGTCCTTGGCGTGCATGTACATGGTGTAGTTTTGTCGCCTTGTCTGTTTGGCAATGTCTCATAATTGTCCTGATGTATCCTGTGTGCAGGCTGTGAGTGTGGACTCCATCTGAATTTCCAGGTTGTGGCGTAGAGTTGGTGCACGAGATGATTGAGAAGTTTACGAGAGGTGCGGTGGCAAAGTAAATCTGCATAGTCTGTGTTGTAGGTCGACCTAAGTGGGTTCGTGATCCGTAATCCTATCGGAATCTTTCCTGCTTGCCTGCATTCCTGTAGAAACTTGATGTCTGTGTCGATATGTGCAATCTTCTTGGAGATCCTCTCCACTTTAAGCCGGTGGTTAGTGGTGTTGATAGTAGTCATGATTTGGAGATGCCGGTGTTGGACTGGGGTGTACAAAGTTAAAAATCACACTTGCACATGAACCTCATGTCTGCTTTTGTGAGCTTTGCTCCATGCAGTTTGGCTGGCCCATTCCCCCTTCTTCCACCCCGCTTTAAAACAGTGTTTACATTTCAAAAGATACTTCATTGGCAGTAAACTGCTGTGCAGACATAATGGAAGCTGCTCTATAAATTCAAGTTGTTTCTCACAAATGTACGCACAGGTATAATCAATGGAAAGCTACTGAGGGTCAAAAGAGGTATTTTCTATGGGATTCCACCACACAGCTTCCCCAGATGACAGAGTGCAGATAGACTAGACTATGGAATGATCAATAATATCAGAGATTTATAAATAGAAGTGCTGAGTATTTTACAAAAGGATAATGATAAAACTTGCAATAGACAATGGTTTCACTACAGATAGGCATCCCATTTTAGAAAGACATCAAACTTCAGGGAATGAATAGCTTATAATTCTGATTAAATCTATCAAGAACAGTAATTGGCAATTATGAGAAAAGATGCAAATTACTGGGATTATTTTCAAGAAGAAAATGAAGGCACAGCAGAATCGGAGGCTTTTTGAATTAGCAAGACTTTTGGGAGGTAATAAGGAATTATATTTCCATTGGTTGTAAAGTCTAAGGGGTCTTCAATGTAAAAATGGACACAGTAAAAGAGTGTGATCAAGAGAAATGTGTTTTACAGAAGCAACTGTCAGAATACAGAATTGTTGGTCACAAAATAAAAAAGGAGTGTTGTAACATGTCATCATCATGACCAAAGGAATGTATGTGGCATAACAATGAATTGTTGAGAATGTTTGATACCCTATAACAAAAGGTACAATTGCGACCTTGCAATAAATCCAAAACAACTATGCACAAGAGGTCTCCATAATTTGGCCTGTCCTGCGGTCAAGAATGTGGTGCTGGGAAAGCACAGCAGGTCAGGCAGCATCCGAGGAACAGGAGAGTCGATGTTTCTGACATAAGCCCTCCATCGACTCTGATCTCCAGCATGTGCAGTCATCACTTTTTCCCCTATGTCCTGTGGTCAGAACTGCCTGTTAAAGATTCAAGTTCACGATTTTAAAAAGAGCAAGAAGCCCTTGTAGCATTCGGGCCCATATTTCTACACAGAGGTACTGAGACAAGAACAGCTCCTCAGATCTGGCCCAGCAATTAATCATTTAGGTCACAGATAAACTGTAATTCAATTTTGTTCTCTTCGTATCCCTTGATATTCTTACCAAGAAATCATCTATTAATCTCTATTTTGAAATTTTCAATTGATCCAACAGCCACAGTTGGAGATTCTTATTAGCAACTGCATCCAAGTGTGCTTTCTGCTTTTATTTCTGAATGACTGAACTCCATTCTTAAGATTGTGCCTTGTCATTCAGAGTGCCCCCAGCACAGGAAATAGTTTCTCTGTATCTGCATAATTTTATCATTTAAATGCTTCTCTTTCAACCAGCATCACACCTCAATTAGTTTGTGTTGTTGGTAGCAAAGCCCACACACACACACAAACTGGGTTTGGCCCATATGTCACTGGAATGCACACTAATTGTCATTGGGAAATGCAGAGAGGTCTTCTACAGCAAAGTTCCTTCCTTCAATTTCAATTAATGTGAGACACTTGGATAGTGTTATTGAGCAGAGACACCTCAGAGTTCAAGTACATAATTCTTTGAAGTTTGCGTCACATGTAGATAGGGTGGTAAAAAGGCATTTAGCAGGCTTGCCTTCAATGCTCAGCCCTTTGAGTATAGAGGTTGAGAAGTCATGTTGAGGTTGTACCAGGTAGTGGTGAGATCTCTTCTGGAATATTATGCCCAGTTCTGGTCACCCAGTTATAGGAAGGATATTATTAAGCTGGAGCTGGTTCAGAAGAGATTTACCAGGATATTGCAGAGTATGGAAGCTTTCAGTTATAAACAAAGGCTGGACACGTTAGGACAATTTTCACTGGAGCCTAGGAGTTTGCAAGGTGACCTGATGGAGATTTGTAAATCATGACAGGTACAGCTAGGGTTCATGGTAGGTACCTTTTCCCTAAGATGGGGATTTCAAGAGCATGGGATGTATTTTTAAAGTGAGAGGAGAGAGATTGTAAAAAAAAAGTGAGGGATTTGTACGTGGAATAAACTTCCTGAGGAAGGGGTGGATATGGGCACAGTTACATCATTTAGAAGACATTTAATAAGTACACAAATAGGAAGGGATTGGAAGGATATGGGCCAGGAGTAGGTAGACAGGAATAGTTTAGTTTGGGATTATGTTCAGCACGGACTAGTTGGACTGTTTCCTATGATTATCTCACTCCGCTGTAATGTAGGTTGGGGTAAACGCTTCCATGGTTTATGGAAGAAAGGCTTGCATTTATATAGCTCTTTTCACAATCACAGGATTAGCTAAAGCATGCACAGCCAATGACATTATAGTTAATATTGAAATGTGGGAAATGGAGCAGGTTAGCTTGTGCATAGCAAGCTTCCAATAGCAATGTGATAGTGACAGTATCAGCTGGTTTTACAGGTGCTGGCTGATGAGAGAGAGAGAGAGAGAGAGAGAGAGAGAGAGAGAGAGAGAGATTAGCCAGGAAGCTGGGGGAATTATCCTGCTATACTTTGAAATTGTACCCAAGACCTCGAAACCTCAGTTTTACTCAAGTCAGCACATCTGATTACTGAGGTAGTGCAGCACAATGCACTGAAGTGTCAGCCTAAAACATTGTGCTGAAATCTACAAGTGGGTCTTGAACGAATGGGTTTCTGTGCATTGTGTGACATTTTAACTCATTCAGCACAAATTCCCTTGCACGAAAATTTACCAATTGGATGATATAGGGTGACATTAGGGCAGCATGATGGCTTAGCGGTTGGCACTGCTGCCTCACAGCACCAGGGATCCGGTTCTATCCCAGCCTCGGACGACTGTCTGTGTGGAACTTGCACATTCTCCCTGTGTCTGTGTGGATTTCCTCCGGGTGCTCGGATTTCCTCCCACAATCCAAAGATGTGCCAGTTAGGTGAAATGGCCATGCTAAATTGCCCATAGTGTTAGGTGCATTAGTCAGAGGGAAATGGGGCTGGGTGGGATACTCTTCAGAAGGTTGGTATGGATTTGTTGGGCCAGAAGAGCTTGTTTCCACACTGTAGCAAATCTAATCTAATATAACATGTGGGCTCAGATGACATGGCTGTAATAAGAAGATCTCCATTGGAGGTAGCATGAAGTACCATGATCTAGTACTTATATATTTTAACTGATGATATTTCAGACACAGGCGAGACCCACCCCCCAAGAAAGACATACTTTTGACACCACAATGCGACTTTTATTCGCGATTATGAAGGAGGCCTGCACATCAACACCACCAAACTTAGTCAGAAGGTACAGTGACCAGGAGTATTTATTACAAATTTAGTGAGAATGCTTTTAGATAATGAGGAACAGGTTTGACTCATAAGAAATCAGCCATACCTTTCCCTCTCTTTCCATTGTGCTGCTGCTGGAAGCTTTCCTATCAAACATGAAGGACAAAGGGGGAATTAAACGAACAGAACAAACAAAATAAAATGTGCACTTAATGGAATCAGACTATAATAAATAACCAAAAGCATTTGGTTCCATCTGCACAGTTATCATATGGAAAAAAAGAGAGAGTGTGACGGAATAGAGTGGAGACCTATTTAAGCAGGCCAGGTTACCCACGATATACCCCAGGATTTGCAGAAAGACAGAGCAATTGCTGAATATAAAACAACCAGCATTCGTCCAGTTTACCAACCATCATCCAGGGAGTCATTTTTTTAAAAAATTCATTCATGAAATGTAGAGATCACTGGCTAGGCCAGCATTTATTGCCCACCACATTGCTGCAGGTCTGAAAATTCAATAGTAGGCCAGACCAAGTAAAGATGGCTGTTTCCTTCTCTAAAGCACATTTGTGAACAAGATGGGTTTTTCTGTCAATCAACGTTGGTTTCATGGACATTAGATTCTTAATTCCAGATTTTTAAATGGAATCCAAATTGCACCATTGGCCAAGGTGGGATGTGAACCAGGATCCTCAGGTCATCACTGGAGTTTCTGGATTAATAATCTAATGATAATGCCACTAGGCCATTGCCTCCCCCTATCTACTGCAGTAGAGAGTTGTTGACTATTTTTTGATAGGATGCCAAGAAAGTTCTTACTTATTGAGAGCTTTGAGTATCTGCAGTTCATTGCATTGTGCACTTATCACTTCTAGAGGTACCTAGTATCACAGATGTCAGTTTTCAACTAATTCGATTCACTCCATGTGATATCAATGAATGCCTGGAGGCATCAGATGCTGCTAAAGCTATGGGTCCTGACAACATTGCATTAATAGTACTGAAGACTTGTGCTCCATCATTTGTTGCATGCCTCGCCAAACACTTCCAAAATTGGCATCTACTCAACAATGTGGAAACTTACTGTGGTGTGCTTGATTCGGTAAAGAGCAGAACAAATCCAACCTTGCCAATTACTGCCCCATTGGTCTACTCTCAACCATAAAGTGATAGAAAGTATCATTAACAGTGCTATCAAGCAGCAACTGGTTCAGCAATAAGCTGCTCGCTGATGTTCAGTTTGGGTTCCACCAGGATCACTCAACTCCTAATCTCATTGAGCCTTAGCTCAAAACATGGACGAAACAGCTGAATTCCAGAGGTGAGGTAAGAGTGATTCTCACCTGCATTTGTCTGAGAATGGCCTCAAGAAGCCTGAGCAAAACTGGAATCAATGAGAATCATATCTAGCACAAAAGATGGCTGTGGTTGTTGGAGGTCAGTCATCTCAGCTCCAGGACACCTCTGCAGGAGTTTCTCAGGGACGTTTCTTAGGCCCAACCATCTTCAGCTGCATCTGCAGTGACCTCCCCTCCATCATAAGTTCAGAAATGGGAATGCTTATTAAAGATTGTGCAATGCTACTTCAGGTCCTGAAGAAAGGTTACAGCCAAAACAGCAACTTCTGCACCTCCTGATGCTGCCAGGCTTGCTGTGTTCTTCCAGCCTCCTGCCTGTCTTCCAAACCAGTCCTTTCCTGAATGCAGCAAGACCTGGGCAAGATCAAGGTTCTGGCTAGCAAGTGCTAAGTATGGACCGTCTGCAAAAAGTCAGAATCTAACCATTGCCCTTTGACATTCGATGGCATCACCATTACCGAATCCTCCACTACCAACATCCTGGGAGTTATCATTGATCAACAATTGACTGGTCTAGCCATAGACAGTGGCTACAAGTACATGTCAGCAACTAGATATCCTGCAACAAGTTATTTACCTATTGATTTCCCCAAATCCTGCCCATAAGATGATCAGGAGTCTGTCAAAAACTCGCCTGGATGTGTGCAATGCCCCAAATACCCAAGAAGCTTGACACTATCCAAGACAAAGCAGTCCGCTTGATTGGTACCACATCCACAAATATCCACTCCCTCCACCACCGATGCTTATCCAGAAGATAAGGTTTCTTAAGGGGTCCCTTCCAAACTCATGATCACTACCATCTAAATAAGGGAGTAGATGCTTGGGAACACTACCAACTGTAAGTTCCCCTCCAAGCTATTCAACAGCCTGACTTGGAAGTATATCCCTGTTTCTTCAGTGTCACTGGGCCAAAATCCTGTAACTCCGACCCTAATGGCATTGTGTACCTTCAGCAAATGGTCTACAACAGTTCAGGAAGGTAGTTCACCATCACCATGTCAAATGCAATCAGGGATAAGGAAAATAAAACCACCTGGTTCACTAATATCCTTTAGGGAAGGAAACAGATGTCTATATTTGGGTCTGGCCTACACCAATGTAGTTCCCCCTTACTACTGCCTCCAGGCAATTAGGAATGGGCAATAAATGCTGGCCTAACCACTGACATCCAGATCCCAAGAATGAATAAAAAATTTTAACAATTAACTGGGAGACCCAACATCCAGTGATACCTCCTGGTCTATTCAGCTGTTCAATGAGATCACCATCACTGACAAATAATGCCTGGATTGTATGTTGTACAGGAATATGAAAAGAAAATATGGCTAAATAAACATGATCCTAAATTTCACTACACCTTGAACTTGAAACATAAATGAAGCAAGAATGAGCAATCAGTCTAACACAGGCAGATTTAACCAGTAGTTTCAATAAACCCTTTGAACTCAATACAACTTGTGTACTCTGTTATAAATCAATGAGGTTGAGGAGAGACAACCATATGTCATTGAACAATGATGAAACATTACAAAGAACCATTAAAAAAATGTTTAAAATACAAATCAACTGAAGACATAAAACTCTACACTTTTCCCAACAAAACTTTTGTCCATCAATTTCAAAATTAAACAATGAACATTTTATTTTCTAACTATCAAAAGGAAATGTAATTCAAAACTTTGTTTCCTTTATTAAAGGATTTTGTATTTGACACAATATCTTTCTAATTTCAGACTTCATCGCTTTAATCATACTTGTAACTTAGAGCCAAAATATGGGGTATTTGTCTGTCACTACAGGAACTTTATGTTTGCAAGTGCAGAGTGGTCTTGTTCCCTTGCTTCTGGCTTATATAAAATGTACAGCAACTAGTTTAATCCCCCAGCTCAGTGGTTAAACTGGATAATTGCAGCAGTGACAGTGGACTGCTTCCTTTTTTGTGAATCAGGCTTTGATTCATTTTATACTGCAGAGTCTGCTCTGGGTGACCACAGGCACACAACAGAATTTTTTTTAAAGTCCACACTTGTGTAAGGTTGTGCAGATGTCTTTAATGATTTGTGGACATCAAAGCCAGGAATCTTTTACACTTGAATCAAAGCAGAAATTGCTGGAAAAGTTCAACAGCTCTGTCAGGATTTATGGAAAGAAATCAGAATTCCTTCCTCAGAACTTGACCCTAAATGTTAACTCTGATTTCACTCCATAGATCCTGCCAGACCTGTTGAGCTTTGCCAGCAATTTCTGGTTTTTGATTTACAGCATCCACAGTTTTCAATCTTTTACAGTAGGCCTTTAGTGGGTTTTTGCTTGGGATTTCTTGTGAACTCTACTCAGCTTTGAGTTTCATTGGAGATGAAAGTCATATTGGCAAAAGGTAAGGCTTCAGAAGGTCTTATAGTGCAGTGACACATTGGGGTCACTTGCCCTAATGAATGATGTGGTTTGGTAACAATGGGCAACATAGAAACCAACCCATTAGTCATGCATCATCTTATTACAGAGTACCAATTAGCAAGCAACTGAGGCATAGAAACCCCCAAGTACATGGGCCTATTTTTAGTAGCTAAGCTGCAATTAAAGTCGTTCTGCCTGGCGGAATGTGAAACAACCATAAAAGTTTCTGATAGCTCTTCAGCAATACTCAACACAGAGGCATGGATTTAAATATTGAATGGAGACAGAATTTGGCTTGGCTTCAATACTGCACTACAGTTCAATTGTCTATTCACACTCAACATGCGAGAACACAAATGGAAGGAGATTATAGTGCAGTGGTAACATTAACTGACCAGGTCCATGAATCCCGATGATGCAAGTTTAATTCTGACTCAATTAAAGTCAGATTTTTAAACTGTTGTTTAGAAAAATATCTAAAGAAGAAAATAAAACTGGTCTCAATATAAATCACAGTGAAAATATTGAATTGTTTAAAACACTGAAGTTCTCTAAAAGGAAGGTGACCTGACATGATTACCCTGTCTGGACCTCTATGTGATTCCAGTCCTCAACCAGTGTGGTTGAATCTGAACAGTGCTCTGAAATCCACTCAGGTGCATCCACTGTAATGCCAGACCAGGATGAAAGCTCACCATAGGAACATACATAGAACAGAGATCATGAGTAATCTACTTATGGCCTGTCCCACGTAGCCCCCATCTTTTTGTCATTTATATAAGTGATATGAATGTGAACATAGGAGGTATGCTTAGCAAGTTGACAGATGACACCAAAATCAGAGGTGTAATGCACAGCAAAAAATGATATTTCAGAATACAACAGATGGGCCAGTGGGCAGAGGAGTAGTAGATGGAGTTTAATTTAAGTAAATGTGAGGTGTTGCAGTTTGCTAAGGCAAATCAGGGCAGGACTGATGCGCAATGTTGTCGAAAAAAGAGACCTTGGGGTGCAGGTTCATAGTTCCTTGAAAGTGAAGTCGCAGGTAGATAGGATAGTGAAGCAAGCACTTGATATGCTTATCTTTATTGGTCAGTGCATTGAGTACAGGAATTGGGAGGTCATGTACAAGCCCCTGTTGAAATACTGCATTCAATTCTGGTCTCCGTGCTCTCAGAAAGATGTTGTGAAACTTGAAAGGGTTCAGAAAAGATTTACAAGAATGTTGCCAGAGTTGGAAGGTTTGAGCTATAGGGAGAGGTCGAATAAGCTGGAGCTATTTTCCCGGGAGCAGAGGCTAAGGGGTGATTGTGGTTTTGTTCGCCGAGCTGGGAATTTGTGTTGCAGACGTTTCATCCCCTGTCTAGGTGACATCCTCAGTGCTTGGGAGCCTCCTCTGACTTGTCTCAGCGTCTCTCACCCATAGGTATTCAAAGTTTGGGAGAAGATTTGTAGCTTGGGCGCTCGTTGTTGTGGTTCTGTTCGCCGAGCTGGGAATTTGTGTTTCGTCCCCTGTCTCGAATTCCCAGCTCAGTGAGCAGAACCACAACAACGAGCACCTGAGCTACAAATCTTCTCCCAAACCTTGAGCTAAGGGGTGATGTTATAGCGGTTTATAAAATCATGAGAGACAAGGATAGGATAAATAGACAAATCCTTTTCCCCAAAGTAGGGGAATCCAAAATTAGAGAGCATAGGTTTAACTTGAGAGGGGAAAGAGTTAAAAGGGACCTAAGGGCAACGTTTTCATGCAGAGAGAGATTATGTGTATAGAACAGACTGCCAGAGGAAGTGGTGGAGGCTGGTACAATTACAACATTTAAAAGGCATTTGGATGGGTACATGCATTTAAAGGGTTTAAAGGGATATGGGCCAAATGCTGGCAAATGGGACTGGATTAGGTCAGGATATCTGATCGACATGGACCAGTTGGATTGTAGGATCTGTTTCATGTTGAACAGCTCTATAGCTCTCTCACCTAATGAGAATCTAACTCAACCTTGAATTAATATAATAAGCAAGCCTCTACTCTGTCTGAGGAAGAGAATTCCACAGATTAGCAACCCTCAGAGAAAAAACGTAAATCTCCACAGCTCTGCCTCAAAAGATACATTTTTTTTTAAGATTTATCACCAGCTGGCCAATGCAACAAAAGGTGGGTACAAATGATAATGGCCCCACAACTTCAGATTTTAAAAAAATCAGGACATTAGGAGGATAGAGCGTGACAGACGACAGTATTAGACAGAAACGAATACCAAAACTGCTGTTCAGGGCTCAGCGAGGGCACTACTTGTATGACTGCCAACCAAGCCTCACTCCACACTGAAAATCTACAGCTCTCAAAGCTGGGGGGACACGATAGAACCACAACGGGAGTAATCCAAACATTCCAACGATGCAAATCCACTGCTTTGAAATAATATTTCATTACTTCAACCCATAGTTGAAATACAACCAGCAAATGTCAGTGGAACGCCATAAACCGTCATTCGCGTTTACTCTCGCGACAAAAAAGCACGTTCTCATGGAAACCTGGGCAAAAATAAAAATAAATAAGTACAAAAGAAAACACGGAAAATATTCTCGGCATTTCGCAGAGAGAGAGAGAAAAAAAATAACTCGAACTATGGGCGAAAGTCACTGCAGACTTCAGTTCCTATCTTGAAACGGATGCCAAAACAGAGAAGAGGACAGACAGTCTGAAGAAGAGCAACAGGAAAAGGTGAAGAACGAATCCTGTCATGTAGCAACTGAAATCAACAGGTCCACAAGCCCTAGGTACCGACAACCTGGTGTCATTAGCATGAGATAGACAGAATCTTAACAACAAGGGCAAATCCAGGCTGGCAAGCCAACAGTGACTGGAGCATTTTCACTTTCAGTGGTTGGACACATTGTGTTTGTTTCAAAATACAAAGTATCAAGTGAACAGATACAATTAGGTGGAACGATTGCTCGTCCATATTTTTTGGCTTGTAACTCCCACACATGATCCTTGTCCTGTTGACCAGACTTTTCACCGGGATTGGACCCCCAGCACCTCTCTCTCTCTCTCTCCCTGTCGGTCTGTGTCTCTTACCCTGAGCGCAGAAGGAGTCCTTCCCGCAGTAGCCACAAGTCCACGCCTCCAGGGGCGGACTGAGCTCCCCCGCCGGGGGGTTATGCCCGGTGCTGCTGGTTCCCATAGGGTTGGGGGAAGAGGGGGAATTGCCGGTATCACCCCATCCGCTTATTCCCCGGGCAGGATCCGGAGCCGGATACACATACACACACACACGCACATATCCACTGGCGAGGCAGACGCCAACCCAGCTTACTCCACTACTTCCTCATCCGTCCGACTGACGCTCACTGGAGTTCCAACCCCAAAGCTGTCAGCTCCAACACCCCTTCCCCCGTCCTCCAGGTCCTCAGAGACATGCCCAAAATGCAAATTTTCCAATGCATTTACTAATTTGCAGAGAGAAAGGAGCGACGTGCATTTATGTAGCGCCCTTAAGGAGATTCGAAGCCTGCTCAATCGGACAATATTTGCCACCCAATTACAGGCAGCTAACTCGAATTTTAGTCAGAGATCGGTTTTAAAGACAGACTTAAAGGTAAGGAAGCAAATTCCAGAATTGAAACTAGTTGGGGGTACCGCCCCCAGTGGCAGAAGATATAAACTGCAAATTCTAAAACAACCAAAATATTAACATGATTTTTTATGAAATATATTTTTGAAATAAAAAAATCAAAATATTAACAAAGAATGCATGTTGTAAGACAACAGTATTGAAAATGTAAAGAAGCACATCAGTGAAATATGGCCCTTTTTTTTGCCCTCAGGTTGTAAGTCTGCCACAGAATATATTTTGTCAATTGTAAGTCTATTCTTATCGACTGGATATAGCGCTGAATTTTATTGCAAATATTGTAATAATCAATTGAAACGTTTTTGACAAACTTTATTAAAGTCTACTTTGGAAGAAACAAAAAAAATAGTGTATTAACATTGTACTGAGGCTCCCCAAAGTGGAACATTGTGTGGAGAGAAGTCGAATTTTATTGCAGTCTGTAATTTAAGTCAAGACAAAAAAATTGCTAGAGATCAGTATTGTAGGACCTGGGGTCATAGAGGGTTTTAAGAAAAAGTTTCAGGTAGAGATTATAGCCACAGGGATTTGAACGGGAGAATTCAAAAAATGAAGGTGATACTGAACCAAGGTTAAAGGTCAACCTATATTACAAGATGCTAGAAAACTGAAACCAAACGAGGTTATAGGTCAACCTGCGCAAGGTTCTGGGGAAACGAGATTTGGTACCAGTTACGATATAGGTCCTGTGCAATACTTACGGGGCATTTTCTGCATTGTTTAAACTACTGTTTTCTATCATGAACGTTGTACCGAACAATGCTCCAACGGACAGCAACATGACAGCTTTACCACTGGAATATGGCAGAAGAGCAGGATTCTCCCAATGGGGTTTAAGACACAGCTGCCAGAGTTAAATGGAATCACAGTTCCACATGAGATAGGGAATAGTCTGGTTGTGATTTTCCACAAACTTTCCAATGAGTTGACCACAGAGAGATTCAGAATTACATTAAGAATGGCCAGTGGTCTCTGAAACCAAAAAAAAATTATGTATATAAAAACCAAAATAACTGTGGGCCCTGGAAATCAGAAACAAAATACAGAATTTACTGTAAAAACTCAGCAAGTCTGGCAGTACCTATGGAGAGAAATCAGAGTTAACGTTTCGGGTTCAGTGACCATTCCTCAGAACTGATGGTAGCTAGGAAACGGTCATTTTTTTTTAATGCAGAAGATAGGGTGAAGTGTGGGGGTAAGCAGTAAATGATAGGTTGGAATAGAGCTGAAAGAGCGAGAAGAATGGTCAGACAGAAAAAGGAATGGATAATTATCTGCCTTGGAGAATAATTGTTAAACAAGCAGGAGGCTGCAGGAACACAGCAAGCCAGGCAGCATCAGAAGGTGGAACCACTCCTGAAGCAAGGTTACACCCAAAATGCTGACTTCTCCACCTCCTGATTCTGCTGTGTTCCTGCAGCCTCCTGCCTGTCTGGTTTGGATTCCAGCATCTGCAGGGTTTTTTTTGTCTGTAGGAGAATGAATAGCTACTTGTGGGGACTATTCACCTCTAACAATGGGTTGTGTGTAATAGCAGACCATGCGGTAACAAGGCCTGGTGTTTAGGGGCTGGGGTAAGGACGGGGCGGGTGGGGCAGCAGGGTGAGGTGCCTCAAGCCCCAAAATCGTAGAACTCGATATTGAGTCCTGAAGGCTGTAGAATTCCCAAATGCAAAATGAGATGCCGTTCTTCCAGCTTGTGCTGAGTTTCACTAGAGCACTGCAGCAAGTCTGAGACAGAGGGGGTGGCCAGGGAACAGGGTGGGGTGTTGAAGTGGCCGGCAACTGGAAGCTCAGGATCTTTTTTTGCGGACAGAAAGATATAGAAGCCATTTAGTCCTTTAAGACTATTTCGCCATTTAAGTTGTGATGGTGTCTGATCTGATTGTGGCCTCAACTGCACTCTTCCATCTACCCCATTGCTCTTTGTTTTTTTTTATTTATTCATGGGAAGTGGGGCATCAAGGTCTGTACCATTTATTGCCCATCCTTAATTACCCAGGGGGCATTTAAGAGTCAACCACATTGCTGTGGGTCTGGAGTCACCTTTAGGCCAGACTAAGTGAGGAAGGCAGATTTCCTTCTCGAAAGGACATTAGTCAACCTTGACTTTCAATAGCCAATAGGAGGCCCTCCAGCACTGAAGAAGCAGCAGGCTGCCTTTCCTTTAGGATGAAGGACTTTTCCACGAAACGTCGATTTTCCTGCTCCTCGGATGCTGCCTGAACTGCTGTGCTTTTCCAGCACCACTGTAATCTAGAATCTGAACTCCAGCATCTGCAGTCCTCACTTTCGCTTCGTCCTCAATTTTGCCAGGCTGCCTTTCCAGTTAAGTAAGAGATTGGGCGCCCCTCCAACTATTTTTAGTGATCCTGTTGTGGTATGTTAAGGCAGATATCAAGAGCAGGTGAGACTTAAACCTGCTATATCACAAGAGACCTCTCCAACTAGTTTAATTCTAAACCTCCCTTGAACTGCCAGGCCACCATTAACTCTCCATGGGTTGGCCTGCAGCTACAATGAAACATAAAGAGACCAGTACTGCCCCTCAGGCTGCCCGGAGCACTCCCTGTATTCTGCCACTGGGAGGACATCTCCAGCTATTCTGTTTCTTAACACCTCCCTTCAGCTGACCAAAAAAATTCCAGTCTCTGACAATAAGCCAGAATAGCGTGGAGCAACACGGTGACTCAGTGATTAGTGCTGCTGCATCACATCAGCAGGGAGCTGGGTTCGAATCCAGCCTCGGGCGACTCTGTCTTCCTGTATCTCCATGGGTTTCCTCCAAGTGTGCTGGTTTCCTCCCACAGTCCAAAGATGTGCAGGTTAGGTGGATTGGTCATGCTAAATTGTCCATAGTGTCTGGGGATGTGCAGGCCAAGTGGATTAGCCATGGGTAATGTAGGGTAACAGGATTAAGGTCGGGGGTGGGTCTGGAAGGGATGCTGTTCAGAGGTTTAGTGTGGACTCAATGGGCTGAATGGTCCACTTCCACACTGCATGGATTCTGTGATTCTAATAGGATGGACTTTAACAGACCCAGCTGGCTACCTGCTGCTGTGGACAAGGTCACCTTCCAATTTGCCTCTGGTAAAATGACCTAGGCTGATTATCCTGGTAAACAGCACAAAGGCTTTGGTGGTTTTAAAGGTCCATTGAACTTAATTGGAACCATAAACTCTGCAAAGATGATTTTGGAAAGGTGTTATTTAGGTTAATGTATACATCTTAACAACTGGTGTGTGGATTCTACCTTGGAATCTCAAAATCTATCAAAGAATTTCAAAAGAAACACCATCCCAGTCATGTGACCATCATACTACTCCCCAGTGACAGATTCCAAAGTGTAAATGTCATAATAGAAAGCAACTGATAAGGTATTGCAGCAAGTTCTCTGGCACAATGTAATGAACATCATAAAACAGTTATATCAATGTAAGATAGATATTGATAAATCCAATGTACCATTTGTAAGAAGCATTATTCACCATACAGCAGTGAGATAATTGAACTTTCCACCATACACAATAGTTAGTGTGAATGGTATGGCTGCATGTAAGGGAAGCTAGATAAACAAATGAGAGTGAGAGAAGTAAAGGTACATTTGATTGAGTTATATGACAAAAGGTAAAAAAAAAGCCTCTGGTGGAGCATGAACACAAGTACAGAACAACATTTGTTTCTGGACTCTAGGCTTTATATAGTTAGGAGACGATGTATAACACATTTAGAATAATAAATATCTGAAAACGTCATGGGCAGAGTTAGAGCCTTTCTTTTAAGGTATTGATTGTAATCTTGCCTTTACATTGGACAAAATACCAGAATTTTTCTTAGCATTTATCAACTCCCAGCTCTGCCCACTACCCCACCAATGAGGTTATGTCTCCAGGTGAAGGTGTGTGGTGTTAACTAGACTGAATGAGGGAGCACAACCTGCTTTCATATGGAGCGTTACACATTCTCAACACATCCCAATGTGTTTTATAGCAAACTTGCTTGGTTCAAACACTCCATTAGTGGTGACCCGAACCATCTGGAGATTGAAAATCCATTGTGTCTGAATGACCAATTCTCTAGATAAAGGGGGAAACACGTACACAATGTTACTCTCAACCTGATGGCCTGTTTGTGGCTGCATCGGGCTTCACATAGACCCTCAGTGCACAAAGTGCCAATACATGCTGAGGTTCTATCTGTCTCAGGTTTACAAAGAGTAGCTTTAATCAGTTTGGGATGGATTGTTTCACATAGTTGAAACGTGCAATCCCTCATGAAAAGGTTGCGCTGAAAATGCAGTTGTTCCTCAGACAGTGGTCTGCACATAGAGTCCGAGATAATTACAGTGGCTCATTGCCAGAACTTTTAAACATGCATCATGGTGAAACTTGACTGGTCGTGAGAAGTGTCCTCTGCATCAGATTCTTCACTAGGACCAGAATCTTCATGACTCAGCACATTGCTCTCAGGGAGAATAGACTATTGGCAAGCTTGTTCTGGAATGTGCCTTTGATCAGGCCTGAACCAATAAATAGTGTTTTTTTGTTGAAGTCCATCCCAAGAAGCTCCATTGCATATTAAGATATGCTCTGTTGGCTGTTCCCAGGGATATACATCAACATAGCCATTCCAGTAGTGGACTCTCCCTCTTTATGGGCATTTAAATGGGCATTGGATAGGCATATGAAGGATAGTGGGCTAATGTAGGTTAGGTGGGTTTGGATCAGCGCAACATCGAGGGCCAAAGGGCCTGTACTGCGCTGTATTTTTCTATGTTCTATGTTCTATAGCCATCAACTACAAGTCACTCAGTACATTGTTTGGTCATCCCAAATGTGTTTGTTTTCCAGAGTGGAGAACTGTCAATGATATTTGTGATGATGCTGTCACTTTAAAAAGGTTATTTTGTCCTGGTTGTTTTTTGAAAAGTTATGGTAAAACCAGAGATTACAAAGTGGCTATCGGAGACAGGCAAAGTAAATAACTTGAGTTTTTTTCCCTGAAGGTTGTAACAATGGAAGCAGCTTGAATGAGAGTGGCCTGTGCTTACTTTTCTAGATTTTTTGTTTAGCTTTAGCAGTCAGAAGCTATTTGGGGTCCCAGAAGAATTGGAGCTTCAATGATTGATCCCTAACTGCAACTCTCTCTGAAATCTCTCCTGATGTTGTTTCCCTCTGGATTGGAGAACTGCATGTGAGAATCTTTATCTGAATTTACCGTTTTGTCAAAGGGTGCATTTATGGGATATTATTATATTGGATTAGTTCATCAGTAATAGGCGCTGTATCGATTATTCAATGAAGTTTTCCTATAGTCAAGTTATTCTAAATTCCTCTTTCTTTTGTTTGTATTTTGACTATAGAATTTAAACAAGTTGTGTTTTGCTTAATATAAGCAATTTGACCAATCGCATCATGTCTGGAACATGCACTTCACATCTCCCTTTAAAGTAAGAAAATTTAGGGCCGAGGCTACGTTCTTAAAGTATTTTGAGGGCGTCTGATCTGGTCCATAACACATTCTGAGGTCTAGGACGAGGGGATGAGAGATACACTCGGGCAGCTGTTATAAAGGCCCAATGGAGAAACACCCTTTCTATGGGCCTTCCACATCAGTAAACAGAGAGACTGGAAACTATAAAATCCCTCCAGCGAAACCTAAATGTGCATTGTAATTGTACCTAACCTGCTGCATCATTAGCCACATTGTTCCAATAGAGCTACAACACAGGCTATGTAAAACCAAAATGGCTCAGGTCAGGTCCTGTCTTCTAATCTGCGCAATCATTGCCCCGTGAGTCTGTTTTTGATCATCAGAAAAGTGATTGAAGGTGTAATTGAAAATGCTTTCAAATGGTACTTACACAGAATTACCTTCTGATGGGTGTCCACTTTGGGTTCCACCAGAGGCACTCAGCTCCTGATATCATTACAGCCTCAGTCTAAATATGGAACAAACAGTTTAACTCCAGAGGTGAGGAGAGAGAGTGCCATCAAGGCCGTATTTGATTGAGTGTGACATCAATGAGCTCTAGAAAATCTGGAGTCAATGGGAATCGGGGGAAATCTCTCTGTCTTGAGTTATAGTCAGCACAAAGGAAGTTGGTTATGGTTGCTGCCAGTCAATCATCTCAGTCCCAACTCCTCAAAAAGTACTTCAGTTGCTTCATCAATGACCTTTTCTCCAAGATAAAGTCAGAAGTGGGTATGCTGACTGGTGTACAATGATGCACAATATTCAGGACAATTTCAAACTCCTCAGACAATGATGCAGTCCATTTTCACATGCAGCAAAACCTGACAACATGGACAGTTGAACGGCACTCAAGTACCAGGTAATAACCATCTCCACAATATAGAATCTAACTATCTCCCCTTGACATAACAACATTTCCATCCACATCAACATCCTGAGGGTTACCATTGACCAGAAAATCTGAACTGGATGAGTCATATAAATGTGTGACTACAGAGGCTTTGAGTTCTGTGGCAAATAACTTACCACCTACTCCACAATATCTACTATCTAAAAAGGCAGGTGTACTGAGGCACCTAACACACTGCACTGAAATCAGCCATCTCTATTATAGTATGTGACAGTAAAATCTAGACTGTATTTTACAAATCTTAATGAATAAACTATATTTTAGTTCTTAAAAAAACATTATCTGTACAGCAATTGCCAACTGACCAGAATTGACCAGAAATTAAAGACAAATATCCTGGAGACCTCCAATGAAAGCTAGTGGTCTGGAACTCTCTGCCAGAATGAGCGATAGACACCCAAACCTTCATTATATTTAAAAAGGACTTGCATATAAACTTGAAGTGCTGCAATCTACAAGGTTAGCAACTACGAACTTAAAAGTGGATTAGAACTAGATGGCTTTTTATCAACCAGCACAGGCAGCAATGGGTCAAATAGACTCTCTCTGTGCTGTAAATTTCCATCATTCTAGAATTATGTGAAAAATCCTTCTGCCTATGGCAGCCAAACATTCAGCTTTCTGAACAACCAAGCACACTGCTGTAAGTAAACAGCACTAAAATCATTTGAGCAACTTTTATGTGTGTTTACTTTGGGAGATGGTTTCCATGTCATTGAGATGAATGACCCTGTCCTGACTGCTGGCACATTAACAAGTAAATTGTCCTGAACTTTCGAAACACTCCAGTGAATCCAGTTTCACCAGTTCTGCAACGTTTCTGCAAAGCGCTTTCTTATCGTACGCAACTGGCTAAACAAAAGATTGAATAGATTAAGGGTTTACAGCCTCAGTGAGTTGCTGTTCTCTGAAGACTAGTCAAATCCTCAGGCCCCTGCTGACACTCTAGCAGAGAGGACAATGACACCTTCCATTTGTATCAGGATCGTCACTTGTAGGCAACTGCAGTTGGACTTTGAACATGCAGAAAGGGGAGGGGAGAGAATGGGATGAGAAACCAAAGGCACTTGGTTCAATGGTAGAGATTTGAGAAGCCATTGAAAATGCAAGTTAGTGGAAAGAGCTCCAGAGGACAGGAATGTGATGCCTAATGGTTGGACACGGATTTGTTAGTGGCAGTCACTTGCTAACGAGTATGATAGCCCACCTAGGAAAATCCATGTCATTGGCCATGGGTTCTGTGGATCCTTGCACAGCTGATCAGCCCAATCCTAGAGCCCTACCTCTGACCACATGGCTTCTACTGTCTTAAAGGACAAGGGCAGTAGATGAAATAGCAAGTTCCCCTCTTAGGCTACACAGCATCCTGATTTGGAACTATACTGCCATTCTTTAACCACTGCTGGGTCAAAACCCTGGGATTTCCCTTTTGTAACAGCATTGTTGGTGCAGCTGACACCATCCTTCCTGCCCCAATGGATTGCAGCAGTTCAAGAAGGCAGTTCACCTGCTCTTACATGGGAGCAACTGGGGATGGGGGAATAAATGATGACCTATCCAGCAAGACCCATGTACATTTACATCTTTTGACTGCAGTCTGTCTCCACTGTATTAACCAATGGCAGCATGTATTTGCCTTCCTATCATAGAGTCATAGAGATGTACAGCATGGAAACAGACCCTTCGGCCCAACCCGTCCATGCCAACCAGATATCCCAACCCAATCTAGTCCCACCTGCCAGCACCCGGCCCATATCCCTCCAAATCCTTCCTATTCATGTATCCATCCAAATGCCTCTTAAATGTTGCAATTGTACCAGCCTCCACCACATCCTCTGGCAGCTCATTCCATACACGTACCACCCTCTGCATGAAAAAGTTGCCCCTTAGGTCTCTTTTATATCTTTCCCCTCTCACCCTAAACCTATGCCCTCTAGTTCTGGATTCCCCGACGCCAGGGAAAAGACTTTGCATATTTATCCTATCCGTGCCCCTCATAATTTTGTAAACCTCTATAAGGTCACCCCTCAGCCTCCGACGTTCCAGGGAAAAACAGCCCCAGCCTGTTCAGATTCTCCCTGTACCTCCAACCCTGGCAACATCCTTGTAAATCTTTTTTGAACCCTTTCAAGTTTCACAACATCTTTCTGATAGGAAGGAGACCAGAATTGTATGCAATATTCCAACAGTGGCCTAACCAATGTCCTGTACAGCCGCAACATGACCTCCCAACTCCTGTACTCAATACTCTGACCAATAAAGGTGTGGGGACCCCCAAATGTAAAAGGCTCACCTGTGTGGAACTAGCAGCCTTGTAGACCCAGACTTTCAGTTTGTTTTGAGAGGACTTTCAATCACGGCACAGGATCAATGCTTTTACATTTCTCTGAACCTCAGATGGGAGCGCATCAGGTACCGGGGCTGAATTTTCACCATGGGAATGGGAAACCAAAATTAGATTGTTCCAGGATCCCAAACTAGCCTCTGGGGGTAAAGGTCAATGACCTGGGGAGCATTATGAGAGAGGCAATCCTAAACTGACATTGAGACAGGGTCCCTGTGCAGCGATGGGGCAATAGACTGGCATTTGACGATAGAGAGCCAATTAGCGACTTGCCAGCTTCAGAGACCTCCATGTCCAATAGAGTAAGGGGTAGAACTGACAGGGTGCTTTAACATGAAGACAGCCTCTCACCAATTTATTTAAAACTGTAAATAAAAAGCAGATAAGCCCTAGGCCGTGTGTGTGTGTGTTTAATATATATATTTGGAATGAGCAGGCCTGGGGCTGGCCTCACTAGGTAGGCAGGGAGCCAGGTAGACCCAGACCTGCTCAGCTTATCCCCCAACCATCAGCCCCCTTCCCACACCACCTCAGCATTCATCTGGGTGCCCACCTCACTGCTTCCTCCCCATCATACTGGAACACTGCAGCCATTTGAAAATCCTGGTGAGGTCAGCAAAGCTCGACAAGCTGCTGCATCATGGGGGATGGGAAGGTCGTTCTGGTGTCGTGGAAACAGACCATTCAGCCCAACCTATCCATGCTAATCAAGTTTCTCAAACTGAACTAGCTCCACTTCGCTGCATTTGCCGATATCCTTCCAAAACTTTCCTATTCATCTACCTGTCCAAATGTTGCAACTGTACCCACATCTACCACTTCCTCTGACAGTTCATTCCACATACGAACCACTCTCTGTGAGAGAAAGTTGCCCCTCAGGTCTCCTTTAAATCTTTCTCCTCTCACCTTTAAAATCTGCCCTTACTTTTGAACTCCTCCACCTAAAGGGAAAAGACCTTTGCTATTCATCTTATCAATACCCCTCACAATTTTATAAGCCTCCAGAAGATCCACCTCCTACGCTCCAGTGAAAAAAGTCCCAGCCTATCCAGCCTCTCCTCATAACTCAAACCCTTCAGTCCCAGCAACATCCTTGGAAATCCTTTTTGAATCCTCTCCAATTTAATAATATCCTTCCTATAGCAAGGTGACCAGAACTGGACACAGTACTCCAGAAGAGGCCTCACCCCCATCCTGTCAACCTCAACATGACATCCCAACTCCCATACTCAATGGTCTGAGCAAGCGTGCTAATCACCTTCTTAACCACCCTGTCTATCTGTGATGCATATTTCAAAGAAATATATACCTGAACCCTTAAGTCTCTCTGTTCGACAACCCTCCCCAGACCCCTACCATTAACTGTATACAAGCTGTCTTTGTTTGTGGTACCTTGCATTGATCTAAATTAAATTCCAAATGCTACGCCTCAGCCGATTGGCCCAATTTATTAAGATCCCTTTGTAATCTTGAACAACTTTCTTCATTGTCAATTTTACCATTGATTTTGGTGTCATCCACAAACTTACTAATCATGGCTTGCCTGGGACCTGTCTCAGGAAAACGGACTGACACTGGAATTGGGGTGAAGAAACTGGCATGGATTATTTGAGACCTAGAACTCCACACTTTTGCCCTGGTGAGGCTCAAAAATCCAGCCAGCATCACTCATGAAATTATCTTCTCAAAGGACTTTCACTGGCTTCTCACAGATTACTGGGACACTGGTTCCATTGGCAGGAGTGTCAGTAACCCAAGGACTAGAGTGCAAAGACTTAAGATCATTGGCAGAAGATAAGGAGCAGGGCAGAAAGGGAGTTATCGAGTGGTATTATCGCTAGACTATAAATACAGACAAATTCACCCCGACCTCAAATTCACCTGGACGGTCTCAGACTCCTCCCTCCCCTTCCGAGACCTTTCCGTTTCTATCTCGGGCGACCGAATCAACACGGACATTTACTATAAACCGACCGACTCCCACAGCTACCTAGACTACACCTCCTCCCACCCTGCCCCCTGTAAAAACGCCATCCCATATTCCCAATTCCTTCGTCTCCGCCGCATCTGCTCCCAGGAGGACCAGTTCCAATACCGTACAACCCAGATAGCCTCCTTCTTCAAAGACCGCAATTTCCCCCCAGACGTGGTCGAAGATGCCCTCCAACACATCTCCTCCACTTCCCGCTCCTCCGCCCTTGAGACCCGACCCTCCAACCACCACCAGGACAGAACCCCACTGGTCCTCACCTACCACCCCACCAACCTCCATATACAGCGTATCATCTGCCATCATTTCCGCCACCTCCAAACAGACACCACCACCAGGGATATATTTCCCTCACCTCCCCTATCAGCGTTCCGAAAAGACCACTCCCTCCGTGACTCCCTCGTTAGGTCCACACCCCCCACCAACCTAACCTCCACTCTCAGCACCCTCCCCTGCAACCGCAAGAAATGCAAAACTTGCGCCCACACCTTCCCCCTTACTTCCCTCCAAGGCCCCAAGGGATATTTCCATATCCACCACAAATTCACCTGCACCTCCACACACATCATTTATTGCATCCACTGCACCCGATGTGGCCTCCTCTATATTGGGGAGACAGGCTGCCTACTTGCGGAACGTTTCAGAGAACACCTCTGGGACACCCGGACCAACCAACCCAACCACCCCGTGGCTCAACACTTCAACTCCCCCTCCCACTACACCAAGGACATGCAGGTCCTTGGACTCCTCCATCGCCAGACCATAGCAACACGAAGGTTGGAGGAAGAGCGCCTCATCTTCCGCCTAGGAACCCTCCAACCACAAGGGATGAACTCAGATTTCTCCAGTTTCCTCATTTCCCCTCCCCCCACCTTGTCTCAGTCAAATCCCTCGAACACAGCACCGCAATCCTAACCTGCAATCTTCTTCCTGACCTCTCCGCCCCCACCCCACTCTGGCCTATCACTCTCACCTTGACCTCCTTCCACCTATCGCATTTCCAACGCCACTCCCCCAAGTGCCTCCTCCCTACCTTTTATCTTAGCCTGCTGGTCACACGTTCCTCATTCCTGAGGAAGGGCTTATGCCCGAAATGTCGGTTCTCCTGTTCCTTGGATGCTGCCTGACCTGCTGCGCTTTTCCAGCAACACATTTTCAGCTCTGATCTCCAGCATCTGCAGTCCTCACTTTCTCCTCTATAAATACAGACACTCAGCTAATGTTCTCGGGACCTGGGTTACAATCCCACCATGGCAGATTATTAAGTTTGAATTCATTAAAAAATATCTGATTTAAGAGTTTTTTATAGATATTTTTATTAGAAATTTAACAATTTTACAAGTTTACAAAAATAAACAAAACTCTTAAGTACAAACATTGATATACAATTAAATCTTAAAAATATAATAACCAAAATTTAACAAAAGAAAAATACCGAGAAAGGAAAAAAAACAAACCTCAACTAACTACTAATCTAACCTACAACTAACCAGACTGTACATTTAAGTCTCTTTACATTATTCAAATAAGAGAAAGAAAAAAAAACAGAACACAGAAATTGGGTAGTGAGATACATGCTCGGAACGTGTTAACATCAAATGTAACAAAACCCATATTCGTGCGGGATTCCTCTCCCAAGGGGCCCCGGACCAACCAGGTTCATAATCTCAATTAAATAAAAGCCCTTGTTAGGATAGCCGAAATATCTGTATTCATATGATTCAAGAAGGGCTGCCATATTTTATGAAATAATTCGGTCTTTCGGTGCACCATATTTGTAAGGAAGTCAAGGGGAATACATTCCATAATTAATCTGTGCCAATTTGAAAGTCCAGGGGGGCCCTCAGCCACCCAGTTTACCAAAATATTTTTCCTTGCACAGAAAGAGAGAATAGAAAATAGTCTCTTCCCATACATGTCCAGGGAGGATATGTTCTAAAAGACCAAAAGGAGAGATACAGGGTCCACTTTAATTTCCGTTCCTAAAATTTCTGTCAGGGTACTTGCTACTTTAGTCCAGTATCTACGGATCTTTTGACAGGTCCATAGGCAATGTAAAAGAGTGCCCACCTCTATTTTACATTTGGGACACATTGGAGATGCTCCTGCCTTAAATTTTGCCAATCGATCCGGTGCTGTATGGACCCTATGAAGTATCTTCAGCTGGATAGCCTGAGTTCTGTTACAGATGGTGATTCTTCTGGCGTTTTCCCAAATGTCATTCCACATTTCTAGTCCCAATTCCTGATCCCATGTTTTAAGCAGATTGTCCACATCTCCCGATACTTCATCGTGTAGTAAATGATAAATAGTACTGACGGAAGATACCCCCATTGGTCGTAGTACTCTACATTCTCTATCTGATTTATAAAGACTATCTAATAACGTAGTCTTTTTTTGTATATAATCTCGAATTTGGAAGTATCGATAGAGGTCTCCATTAGGTAATCCGAATTTCTGACGCAGCTGTTCAAAAGACATCAGGACCCCATCTTTAAATAGGTCCCCTAGACATGAGATACCCCTGGATCTCCAGAGTTTAAAAGTGGCGTCTGTAAACCCCGGTTAGAATCCCCATGCTCCCACTATCGGCGCGTAGGGGGATGTTTTATGTGAGTTGTCCTCATTTTGCAGCATTATATTCCAAGCTTTAATTCTGTTTAGTATGATAGGGTTTTACAGTGTTCCGTAATGATTTTCCTCTTGTCTGAAAATAAAAGGTTAATAAGTGGGCATTTTACTTGAGAAGCCTCGATGTCCAGCCAGATTGACTGCGGGTAAGAGAAGACCCAATCAGCTATGTAACTTAATAGGGAACTTAACTGATATTTCCTAAAATCTGGGAAGTCCAATCCTCCCCTCGCCTGTGGCAGCTGTAGCTTCTTCAGCTTAATGAGGGGCCGTCTATGATTCCAGATAAAGGAACCCAACCAGCCATATAATTTACGTAGTGCCAGCCTCGGCAGCATCACCGGAAGCATTCTCATAGGGTATAGGAGACGGGGCAGGACATTCATTTTAATTAGTGCTATTCTACTCAACCAGGAAATTGGAAGGTCTCCCCATCGCTGGAGGTCCTGCCTTATCCTTCCCAGTAAATGCACAAAGTTAACCTTGTATAACTGACCAAATACTGAGGTAATAAAAATGCCTAAACGTAAGAAACCCTCCAGGGACCAACGAAAGGGAAAATGGGATCCGTCCACTCAGTGGGGTATCATAGCAAGTCCACCCATTGGCATAGCTTCCGACTTTGAGAAATTAATTTTATAGCCTGAGAATACACTAATTGTATTAATAACTTGGATTAAGCGAGGTACGGACATCAGAGGATTACTGAGGAATACAAGAACATCATCTGCATAAAGGGTAATTTTATGTTTACCTGTACCAATCCTCGGGGCTGTTATATTAGGATCAGCTCGTATAGCTTCTGCTAGTGGCTCAATTATTAGCGTAAATAATAATGGCGAGAGAGGACATCCCTGACGGCAGCTCTCCGAACCAAATCCATTGGTAACTACAACTGCTTTGGGATCACTATACAATGTGAGACCCATTTGGTAAACACCTTTCCAACGCCAAACCTTTCCAATGTGTAAAACAAATATGACCATTCAACCCTATTAAATTCCTTTTCCGCGTCTAATGAAACTACTACACCTGGCATCTTTCCCTGATAGCAGGCTTGAATCATATTCAAAACTCTTCTCATATTATTGGATCATCTACAGCCTTTAATAAACCCCGTCTGATCCTCCTTTGTGATATGTGGCAGTACCCTTTCTAGTCTCAATGCTAACGTTTTAGAAAGGATTTTAAAATCTACATTTAGCAAGGATATTGGTCTGTATGATGCACAATCTTCTGGATCCTTTCCTTTTTTAAGGATAAGAGAGATATTTGCCTCTTTTAGCGAAGGCGGGAGACAGCCCTGACTATAGGCATAGTTATAAATGTCCATAAGTGGACCAACCAATATTCCTTATTTCTTTATAGAATTCAGCTTGAAAACCATCTGGGCCAGGTGCCTTACCGCTCTGAAGTTGCCTGATTGTGTCAAGTATTTCTTGGACTGTTAGGGGAGCATTTAAGACCGATACCTGTTTCGGAGTTAGGCCCGGAAAGGTCAAATTTTTTAAAAATGATTGCATCCTCCTAGTCCAGTCTTCACAATCCTGCGATTTATATAAATCAGAATAAAATTTTCTAAAGATTGCATTAATCCTTTTATGATCATGAGTCAAAATACCCGTACTTTTCTTGATAGACGTGATAGTTTGAGGGGCCTTTTTTCTCTTTGCAAGAAATGCTAAGTATCTACCCGGTTTGTCGCCAAATACATATAACCTTTGATTTGCAAATAATATTTCCCTCTTAGCCGTTTGGGTAAGTGTGGTGTTTAGAGCTGTCCTAAGAGCCGCAATCCTTTGTAATTTGATAATAGAAGGTCTATCAGCATATGCTGTTTCAGCTGCTTTTAAGCGAGCTTCAAGCAGACGCTGTTTTTCTCCCTTTAATTTTTTCTGGGTCGCTGAGTAGGAGATGATCAAACTTCGCGCGTAAGCTTTGATGGTCTCCCACATCATTGATGGTTGCTAGCCATACCTAAATTAATTTTTAAAAATTTTTAAATTCTTGAGAGAAGTACTTTACAAATTTACTATCTTTCATCAGGAAGGGGTCCATACACCAATGCCGAGGGGATGTCCCATTGTTCCTCGCCTTGATTTCCATATATACAGCAGCGTGATCGGAAATTGCTATACTACCTATTTTACAGGATGATATGGAATTTAAAACAATCGAGGGGCAAAAACATATCAATTCTGGTATGACATTTATGTGGATTGGAGTAAAAAGAAAAATCTCTGCCCTGTGGATGAAGACATCTCCATACATCTACTAATCGTAATTCTTTGTTCAGATCCACCAATTGTCTAGATCTGGGAGATACTCCTGCAGTACTCTTGGGAATCCTATCTATTTCCGGATCCATAATACAATTAAAGTCTCCCCCTATATTTGTATGACTGCACCAAGAGCCATCAATTTTGAGAAGGCTTCCATGATAAATTTAAAGGGGTGTGCCGGGGGGCAGTACAAATTTAAAATCCCATATTCTTCTCCATTTATAAGGGCTTTAATCAGAATATATTGTCCATATTCGTCTTTTATCTGATTTAGGATTTTGAAAGGGAAATTCTTCCAAATAAGAATAACAACTCCCTTACGTTTTGAGCTAAAAGAAGAAAAAAAGTCCTGATCAAATCCACCCTGTCATAATTTCAAGTGTTCTTTATCCAACAGGTGTGTCGCCTGTAGGAGAGCTATATCAATGCTTTCTTTCTTGAGATTTGATAATATTTTCTTCCTTTTGACTGGTGAATTGCCTCCCTTGACATTCCAGGTGCACCACTTAACTGAATGATCCATCCATAATCATCTGGGCAAATCCGAGACCCCTCGGGAGGGGAAACCCTATCCAAAACATCCAGAGAATAGAGCATATAAAATTTACAAAAATAAAGGGTCTCTAATACACTCACAACAGTATAATGACAAACTATTTCTCAATAATAAAAAAAAAGTATTTAAATGGAGATTTTCCCCCTTGTTCCCAGGGGGTGTCACTTCCTTTCCAAAGGTCCATCATATCCTCTCCCAACCAATTCCCCACCCTTGACCCAGGCGCTCCTTTAATAGGATGAGGAGAATTCAGATATAATACAAAGCTGGAGTTAACAGTGAGCACCCTACCCCCACCCCCACACCAACACCTGGATATATTTGGTAATGTTAATACTATGTATAAACATATATAACTATAAAATTACAACCTCAACAAATAATAATTAAATATAATAATACAAAATAACAAGGGAAAGCAACCCCTCTCCTAGAGACAGAGGTAAAATAGAATAAGGTAACCACCTCCCCCCACCAACATTAACTAGACCCCCCAGCTTATAAGGGGGTGAGAAAATTGTTAAATAGGGAACAAATAAATAAATCCCTCTCCCCACCCCCAAGATAATATTAAACAGTAAGGTAAAAAAAAGAAAAGTGGGCGGGATATAAACCGGAGTGGGAGGAAGGCAAACCAACATCCATTATCTCTTACAATTTATCTAAGAGAGTCCAAAAATTCCTTAGCCTTTTCCGGCGATCCGAAGTTATACACGGATCTTTCATGGTTAAAGCGTAGCGTCGCTGGGTAGCGTAAGGAGTACTGAATATTTAAGTCCCTTAAACACTTCTTCACCTCCTCTTTCGGACCAGAACTGGGGAAAAGTCCTGGAATAACATGATCTTGGATCCTTTATAGATCATGGCTTGGCAATCTTTTCCAAGATTTCTAGAGGCTTCTAGGAGTATCTGCCTCTCCTTGCAGCTCTGCAGCCGGAACAGGACCGGGCGGGGATGCTGGTTCGAGCCAGGCCCGCGCATTGCAACCCGGTAGGCCCATTCTACCCTCACCAGGCCTGATCCAGCTTCCAGATTTAAAAGCTGTGGCAGCCACTGCTCGAGGAACGTTGTAAGCTGGCCTTCCTCTTCCCGTTCGGGAAGGCCCAGCAAACGAATATGTTTTCCACGACCTCGATTATTGAGGTCGTCAATGTGATCCTCTAACGTCTGGACTCGCTGTTCGAGAGTCCGGACCTGATCCACAGCCGATTGAGCTGTAGTTTCGGAGGTCGCGGCCTTTAGCTTCGCCCCTCCGACTCGGCGCTCGATTTCCTTAATGTCTAGGTCGTGCTTTTGCAGCGCGGCTGAGAGTGAGTTCCATCGACTTCTGGATTCTTCAATGAAAGCGTCGATCTTCACATCGAGTTTAGAGATCATCTCCACAAGGCTCGCCACTGTAGGTAAGTCCCCCGGGGGGCGGCTGTGGACGCCTCTGCTGCAGCTGGAGAGGGTGGGGGAGGGGTTCCTGCTTGCTGAGAGCTATGGGCTCCCTTCTCTTTAGTCATTTTTACTGAAGATTAGATTGTTTAAATTTAATACTAAGCAACTAATTAAATTAAACAGCTATTTTAAATGATTTGGTGAGTGTGGTGGGGGTGGGTGGCCCACTTTGCCCAAGTCTTGGGAGGAGCACTGTAGACTCAGACTTGCTGGGTTGCTGCCATCTTGGATCCCCCCTGATTTAAGAGTTTAATAATGACCATTGTTGGTTGTTGGAAAAACCCATCTGATTCACTAATGTTCTTGAAGGAAGGACACTGCCATCCTTACTTGGTCTGGCCTACATGTGACTCCAGATCCACAGCAATATGGGTGACTCTTAACTGCCTTCTGGATAATTAGAGATGGGTGATAAATGCTGGTCCAGTCAGCTATGCTCTCATCCCACGAGTGAACAATATTTTAAAATATTGGCTTTTACACAATGAGATGTTATGGACTGGAATGAGCTGCGTTAAAGGTGAAAGCAGATTGAATAGTCGCATTGAAAGGGAGTGGCTACATAGTTTGAAAAGGTAAATTTTGCCAATCTGTGGGGAAGGCTGGGAGACCCTGACTATTTGGATTGATCTATCCAAGTGCTAGCACAGACAGTGATGGGCTGGTTGGCTTCATTCAGTGCAGCATGTCTCTCCAATGAATAATATTGCTTTATTCTCAAATTGTAAGAACTGAGTAGCCCAAGGTCAGGTACAACAAATCTGACAAGGTAAAGCTCTACTTGACATAGTCCCAATGCAACATACTGCAGCAATGTGCCATCTCATCCTATTTCACTCTCCAGACATTTCATGGCCTGACGACCTTTGTCATTGAGTCATATGCATCTTAAACGCATTTCACATCTGAGTCTTAGAGGCAAAAGAGATTTTCATCCTGCAAAGCTTTGACTCGGCATGAACCCAGAAATCTCAAACATTTCCCGAAGTAATTCACCCATGGGAATTTTTGTTCTGGTTTAGATTACGGATTCAAGAGCTTCCTATTTCATTGATTGACGCAACTTTTAATTGACAGATAAACATGGATGACATTTGGAGGGGGTCAGGTCATCACGGTAACTTGATTCCTGTAAACACAAGGAGATACCGAAGCAGGAGAGACTGGAGACTGGCACAGAAAGAAAGCAGACAGCAGGGGAGAGAGACTGAGATTGCCAGTGAGATACACAGCGCAGGATTTTCCTGTTGGTTCAAGGCTTCCACCTCTAAGTTTGAATGGGGGTCAGAAGTCCACACTGTGAGGGTGTCAGTCACTCACTTGTGATTTTTCCCTGAATTGATCAATTTTACCAGAGGCAGCCTGATCACCCAGTGAAGGATAGGAGCTCTCAAAGCTGGTGGATCAAAAGGAGGAGCCTATGGCAGGATAATGAAAGAAAAAAGCATCAAAATGGAAGCGCACTCTTGTCAATTATTTGCATAGTTTTACATAAAAGAGGCATTTCTAGCTGGATCACCACAGGTTGGGTTAGGAAGTGGTCTATGGAATGGCCTACAACAGTGCATTCCTGATGAAGGGCTTTTGCCCGAAACATCGATTTTCCTGCTCCTCAGATGCTGCCTGACTTGCTGTGCTTTTCCAGCATCACTCTGATCTAAACTCTAGTTTCCAGCATCTGCAGTCCTCAATTTTGCCTAGTGCTTAATGTAGGCAGGAGTCGGGAGGAGGTTTCTAAAGTGCCTGAAGCACTGCACCTCTGGTCTCCCGTGTGGTAATAGACCTGTCCACTTGCCACTTTGGGGACTACAGTGTAATGTTAGAGTCATTCAGTGTAGGAGAAACCCTTCAGCCCATAGAGTCTGTACGATCCTATCTACATTAGTCCCTCTTTCCTGCACTTGATCCACAGCCTTGAATGTAGCAGCACTTCCAAGTGCTCATCACATACTTTTTTAAGTTTGTGAGGCTTCCTGTCTCTAGTACTATCCCAGGCTATTGAGGATTATCGTATCAACCATGGACTCATTGAATGGCAGAGTGGAATTGATGAGGTGAATGACCTAGTCCTACTCCTGCTCCGATATCTTATCGTCTTATCATGTTGATAAGAGTCAGAGATCCAGACAAGAAAACTGATATAATAAAGTAAAAGTAGAGTGGCAATTTCTAAATATAGTGCTGATACTCTCTTACTGCCTATAATCAGCACATTTTGTATGAATGAGGTGTGTCCTTTCTTGCTCTTGGACTGTGAATTTGGAGCAGTGAGCTCTACAAAGTTTAAAAATAAAGGGGTTATTTATTCTCCCACCCTTACCACTACCTAAATACAATTTCTCACTCACTCCATCTCAGACACACAAATCTTAGATACACATGAAACCAGTGAACTTTACAAACTATAATGATCTCAATATTTGATTTGCAATCTCAGGGGACCTATGTGACAGCCGTGCAAATCATAGTTGGTTTTATTGCTTTAAAGTTGAAGACAAGGTTGTAGAATCATAGAGATGTACAGCATAGAAACAGACCCTTCAGTCCAACCTGTCCGTGCTGACCAGATATCCCAACCCAACCTAGTCCCACCTGCCAGCACCCGGCCCATATCCCTTCAAACCCTTCCTATTCATATACCCATCCAAATGCCTCTTAAATGTTGCAATTGTACCAGCCTCCACCACATCCTCTGGCAGCTCATTCCATACACACACCACCCTCTGGGTGAAAAAGTTGCCCCTTAGGTCTCTTTTATATCTTTCTCCTCTCACCCTAAACCTATGCCCTCTAGTTCTGGACTCCCCGACCCCAGGGAAAAGACTTTGTCTATTTATCCTATTCATGCCCCTCATAATTTTGTAAACCTCTAGAAGGTCACCCCTCAGCCTCCGACGCTCCAGGGAAAACAGCTCCAGCCTGTTCAGCCTCTCCCTGTAGCTCAAATCTTCCAACCCTGGCAACATCCTTGTAAATCTTTTCTGAACCCTTTCACGTTTCACAACATCTTTCCGGTAGGAAGGAGACCAGAATTGCACACAATATTCCAAAAGTGGCCTAACCAATGTCCTATACAGCTGCAACATGATCTCCCAACTACTGTACTCAATACTCTGACCAATAAAGGAACGCCTTCTTCACTATCCTATCTACCTGCAACTCCACTTTCAAGGAGCTATGAACCTGCACTCTAAGGTCTCTTTGTTCAGCAACACTCCGTAGGACCTTACCATTAAGTGTATAAGTCCTGCTAAGATTTGCTCTCCCAAAATGCAGCACCTTGCATTTATCTGAATTAAACTCCATCTGCCACTCCTCAGCCCATTGGCCCATCTGATCAAGATCCTGTTGTAATCTGAGGTAACCCTCTTCGCTGTCCACTACATCTCCAATTTTGGTGTCATCTGCAAACTTACTAACTGTACCCCTTATGCTCGCATCCAAATCATTTATGTAAATGACAAAAAAGTAGAGGGCCCAGCACCGATCCTTGTGGCACTCCACTGGTCACAGGCCTCCAGTCTGAAAATCAACTTTCCACCACCACCCTCTGTCTTCTACCTTTGAGCCAGTTCTGAATCCAAATGGCTAGTTCTCCCTGTATTCCATGAGATCTAACCTTGCTAATCAGTCTCCCATGGGGAACCTTGTGGAACGCCTCACTGAAGTCCATATACATCACATCTACTGCTCTGCCCTCATCAATCTTCTTTGTTACTTCTTCAAAAAACTCAATGCAGTTTGTGAGATGTGATTTCCCATGCACAAAGCCATGTTGACTATCCCGAATCAGTCCTTGCCTTTCCAAATACATGTACCTCCTGTCCCTCAGGATTCCCTCCAACAACTTGCCCACCAGCGAAGGTCAGACTCACTGGTCTATAGTTCCATGGCTTGTCTTTACTGTCCTTCTTAAACAGTGGCACCACATTTGCCAATCTCCAGTCTTCTGGCACCTGACTTGTGACGATTGATGATACAAATATCTCAGCAAGGGGCCCAGCAATCACTTCTCTAGCTTCCCACAGAGTTCTCGGGTACACCTGATCAGGTCCTGGGGATTTATTCACTTTTAACCGTTTCAAGACATCCAGCACTTCCTCCTCTGTAATCTGGATATTTTGCAAGATATCACCATCTATTTCCCTACAGTCTATATCTTCCATATCCTTTTCCACAGTAAATACTGATGCAAAATATTCATTTAGTATCTCCCCCATTTTCTGTGGCTCCACACAAAGGCCACCTTGCTGATCTTTGAGGGACCCTATTCTCTCCCTAGTTACCCTTTTGTCCTTAATATATTGTAAAAGCCCTTTGGATTCTCCTTTATTCTATTTGCCAAAGCTATCTCATGTCCCCTTTTTGCCCTCCTGATCTCTCTCTCAAGTATACTCCTACTTCCTTTATACTCTTCTAAGGATTCACTCGATCTATCCGGTCTATACATGACATATGCTTCCTTCTTTTTCTTAACCAAACCCTCAATTTCTTTAGTCATCCAACATTCCCTCTATCTACCAGCCTTCCCTTTCACCCTGACAGGAATATACTTTCTCTGGATTCTTGTTATCTCATTTCTGAAGGCATCCCATTTTCCAGCCTTCCCTTTACCTGCAAACAACTGCCCCCAATCAGATTTTGAAAGTTCTTGCCTAATCCTGTCAAAATTGGCCTTTCTCCAATTTCGAACTTCAACTTTTAGATCTGGTCTATCTTTTTCCATCACTATTTTAAAACGAATAGAATTATGGTCGCTTGTCCCAAAGTGCTCCCCACTGACACCTCAGTCACCTGCCCTGCCTTATTTCCCAAGGTAGATCCACATACTGAATCAGAAAATTGTCTTGTACACACTTAAGAAATTCCTCTCTATCTAAACCTTTAACACTATTGCAGTCCCAGTCGATGTTTGGAAAGTTAAAATCCCCTATCATAACCACTCTGTTATTCTTACAGATAGCTGAGATCTCCTTACAAGTTTGTTTCTCAATTTCCCTCTGACTATTGAGGGGTCTATAATACAATCCCAATAAGGTGATCATCCCTTTCTTATTTCTCAGTTCCACCCAAATAACTTCCCTGGATGTATTTCCGGGAATATCCTCCCTCAGTACAGCTGTAATGCTATCCCTTATCAAAAATACCACTCCCTCTCCTCTTTTGCCTCCCTTTCTATCCTTCCTGTAGCATTTGTATCCGGAACATTAAGCTGCCCATCCCTGAGCCACGTTTCTGTAATTGCTATGACATCCCAGTCCCATGTTCCTAACCATGCCCTGAGCTCATCTGCCTTCCCTGTTCGGCCCCTTGCATTGAAATAAATGCAGTTTAATGTATTAGCCCTTGTCCCTGTCTGCCCTGACTGTTGACTCACTTCTGTTCTCAGCTGTACCCATCTCAGATCGATCTCTTTCCTCACTATCTCGCTGGGTCCCACCCCCTCACCTTACTAGTTTAAATCCTCCCAAGCAGTTCTAGCAAATTTCCCTGCCAGCGTATTAGTCCTCTTCCAATTTAGGTGCAATCCATCCTTCTTGTCCAGGTCACTTCTACCCCAAAAGAGATTCCGATGATCCAAAAATGTGAATCCTTCTCCCATACACCAGCTCCTCAGCCATGCATTCATCTGCTCTATCCTCCTATTCCTGCCCTCACTAGCTCATAGCACTGGGAGTAATCCAGATAGTACTACCCTTGAGGACCTCCTTTTTAAATTTCTGCCTAACTCTCTGTAATCTCCCTTCAGAGTCTCAACCTTTTCCCTTCCAGTTGGTTCCTCCTGCTGGCCCCCCTCCCCAGTGAGAACATTCTGCACCCTCTCTGAGACATCCTTGATCCTGGCACCAGGGAAACAACACACCATTCTGCTTTTTCTCTGCTGGCCACAGAAACGTCTGCCTGTACCTCTGACTACAGAATCACCTAACACAATTGATCTCTTGGAATCGTAAAGCAGAGGATTCTCGGCAGGCTGTGAAGAATTTTGAAAGCCCATTTTGAAAACCTGGTTCTCAGGTGAAATTCATACTGGATCAATTTATGCATTTTCGCTCTTTGGTTTTTCGCAGATTATTCTTGAGTCTTGTTCACAAATTGGAAGAACCAATAGTTCAACGACTTTTGGTGGAATTGTCTACAAATAGCTCTGAGCTGATATTTCAAACAGACAAAGGAAACATGGCTGACTCACCATGTGACCTCACAATGTGATGGAAAGTTCATGATATATATAATATATAAAATTATCGCCATTTCTTTGAGTTTGGATTTTAAACTAGTGACATATATGATACAAGCAAAACAGAAATTGCTGGAGAGACTCAATAGGTCTGGCAGAATCTGCAGAGAGAAAATAGAGTTAACATTTTGAATCCAGTGACTCTTCTTCAGAACTAGAGTTGTATATAATTCATCAAAGACCAGGTTGTCTGGCAGAAAGCTTAAGACGCAGGCTCTATCATGTCTAGAGTTCCCAGTACCCTTGACCTTTCCTCTTCCTACTAGCGCCTTGACTGATGTTTAACGATTAAATGGTTTAATCAAAGTTCCTTTTCAACTGAGCGAATTCCTTTGTGTTTGGAGTCATACCTAGCAGAAAGGAAGATGGTCCTTGTTGTTGGGGATCAATCACCTCTGTGGTATTTTCCCAGATGACCACTACTGGTACCTTGTGGTCTTTGACATTTCAACTCATTAGTGCTATGAGGTAGGGTTATTTGAAGTAATTCACTGCCACCAGTCTTCCTGTGTCTTTGCTTTACTTTGGACCTATTTAGTGATTAGTGGTAGAGGATACGCCATCTAAAGTATCTATAGAAGAGGCACTGTTCTTAGTTAACAGGAAGCTTTGATAGAATATAGTGCAGCTACATTCAGTCAGGCATAATTACTAGGCCCTTGGGTAGCTGGCACAGATACATCTGCTCCCTCCAAAAGCGAGACTGGAACAATTTGAGTCCAACCACAGATTGCATGTGACATTAACAGAATGGGTAGAGCCGATATAAGATGAATGGTAACTCCTACAGAACATTGCCTTATGCAACAATATCTGTCCCAGGAGATCTCCACATGAATTCATCAGGGTGGTTTCCTAGCCCAACCATCTTCACCTGCTCCATCATTGACCATCCTTCCATTATAAGGTCCGAACTAACAGGGGATTCAAGCCCGGGTGTCTTTGGAGAAGGAGCATGCGGTGTCTACTGACACCCTGGAGTTGTGACTGGCCACTCGAGTGTTTCCTTCCCTTCTGAAAGAAAAAAAAAATAAAAAAAAAATAAAAAAATAAAAATATAAGGTCCGAACTGGGAAGGTCTGTTGATTGTGCAATGTTCAGCACCATTCATAGATTCCTCAAATACTACTAAAGCAGCTAGGGTCCATATATAGCACAACCTGACAATATCCAGACTTGGGCTAATCAATGCAAGTAGCATTCAAACATCACAATGATCAACAAGAGAGAATACAATCATCTTTCCTTAACATTCAATGGTATTACCTGCACTGAATATTACACTATAAACATCCTTAGAGTTACAATTGACCACAATCGGGACTGGATCAGGCTTTTTCGACAGTGCAGACATGTTATGTAGAATGGTCTCTTTTTGTGTTTTAAACATCTCTATAAATACTGTGGCTACAAGAGCAAGTCAGAGGTTAAGAATTCAATGGCAAGTAACTAACTTCTTATCTTCACAAAGCCAGTCTAACATCTAAAAGATATGACTGAAATGTGATGGACACTCTCCACTTGCCTGGGTGTGTGTAGCTCCACAATTACTCAACAAATGTGACATCGCCCAGGACAAAGTGTCCATTTGATTGGCACCCCACTGACAATCTTCAGCATTCACTCTGTAAAGCACTGCTGTGAAGTGACAGTATACGCCATCTGGATATTGTAGGGCAACAATTCACCAGGGCTCCTTTAAAAGCGCATTACAAAACCACAACCTCTGCCATGTAGGGCAGAAGATGCACAAGACTTCTCCCAACTGTGACTCCTCTGAGCGGCATTAAAAGGACTGATCACAGCAAGAGGCAACCAATGTCTTCAGGTTAGCAATGGGGGTAGGTATAGAGGATCAGCCAAAATTCCTATCTTTGGTTATGCAATGATTCTTGCTGCAATGTGTTGGATGTGTGAGTGAGGCGAGGGCCATGCTGCCCTTTGCTGTTCAACAGTAGGTGGCGTTCACTTTCCAATTTGATGCTTGAAGATTGGATGAGGTACTATACTGTGAGAATTGACTCGAGATCAAGTCAGAAACTGGAATAACAAATACATTTGAAAATGTTCTTATTGACTGGCAGCTTGACTCTTAAATTGAAAAATAGCACTCATCTTACATCATTACTCTGAGTTATAATATGAAACAACGGTTTTTCTATAATGTACACTGTCCTTTAGATCAGATATCAATCTGAGGCTGGATGTAAAGTACAGGGGAGATTCCCCACATCAATAACACCTATTATCTGGTTATTATTGTATTTCTTATCATGAGATTCATGCTTATAATACCATCATTGTATCTGAGCCTATGATTCAAGGGCAGAAAGTCTTAGACTCCATCGTAACTCAAGTCACTCAAAGTATCACATGATCATTAAGGCACATTGCCCTTTGTGGCTGAATAGCTGAATGTTAATGCAGCCACATGTGTCCCTGAATATTTGTATATATTAGTGAGTTATAATAAACTTTGGTGAATTTTTCAAGAGCAAGGTACCCATATCTGGTTCATAGAGTCATAGAGCTGTACAGCATGGAAACACATCCTTCGGTCCGATTTGTCCATGCTGACCAGATATTCTAAATTAATCTAGTCCCATTTGCCAGCATTTGACCCTTATCTCTCTAAATCCTTCCTATTCACATACTCATCCAGATGCCTATTAAGTGTTGTAGTTGTACCAGCCTCCACCACTTCCTCTGGCAGCTCATTCCATACACACACCACCTTCTGCGTGAAAAAGTTGCCTCTTGCGTCCCTTGTGAATCTTTTCCCTATCACTTTAAACCTATGCCCTTTAGGTTTGGACTGCCCGACCCTCAGGAAACGACCTTGCCTATTCACCCTATCCATCACCCTCATGATTTTATAAATCCTCACCCTTCAATGCTGCAGGGAAAATAGCCCCAGTCTATTCAGCCTCTCCAACCCTGGCATCATCCTTGTGAATCTTTTCTGAACCCTTTCAAATTTTACAACATTCTTCCAATAGCGGGGAGACCAGAATTGAATACAGTATTACAAAAGTAGCCTAACCAATGTCCTGTACAGCCCCAACATATACTCCCAACAAATATACTCAATGCACTGACCAATAAAGGAAAGCATATCAAACACCTCCTTCACTATCCTATCTACCTGTGACTCCACTTTCAAGGAGCTATGAACTTGCATTCCAAGGTCTCTTTGTTCAGCAACACTCCCCGGGACCTTACCATTAAGTGTATAAGTCCTGGTCTGATTTTCCTTCCAAAATTCAGCACCTTACATTTATTTCAATTAAACTCCTTTTGGCACTCCTCGGCCCATTGGCCCAAAGGTTCTTACATTATGAGGGGTAACATAGTATTGCTGAATGTTATAGATTCCCTGCTGGAGTTAAAACATACATCATTGTTGTGCACAGATTAGACAATGCATTTCTATGTTGTAATTTTTGTGAGATTTTTTGTAGGATAGTTCCCTTTGGTCCATTGAGTCTGCACCTACCATCCAAAGACCATCTCATTCAGGCCAACCCCCTACTCTATCTCTGCATTTCTCACTTAGTCTACACATCTTTGGACCGTTGGAGGAAACTGGGAGCATCCAGAGGAAACTCACGCAGACACGGATAGAATGTGCAACTCCACACAGATAGTCATCCAAGCCTGGAATCAAACCCGGGTCCCTGGTGCTGTGAGGCAGCAATGATAGCCACTGTGCCGCCCCAGACATACTGTACAGGTCATTTTGCTATAACACGTGTTTCATTAACGCAAATTTGCTGTAACATAATTGATGAATTAGAGACACTATTTCTAAAGCGTGACACTGACACCTTTAAAGTGTGTACTGGTTATAACATGATTTTGGCCCCATTAGTTAAAATGGTGCTGCTGTTACTTGATTTTCTTAAAACACAGAATTGCACAAGGATGGAACTACTGTGTAATAGCAGAACTGACCGTATTGTGTAAGGTTCTTCAAAATGTCCTGAGGTCATGAAATAAAGTAATGTACTTTCTTTGAACTTTGCTACAAATGCAATCAGTCCATGATAGAACTTAACTGCTCTACACCCACATTGTCAGTGCAGTCTCAATCAATGGGTGGGAATCAGATAGCTTCGCAGTCAGATCTGGAGTCAGGCAGGGATGCCCTCACTCTCCTGCCTTATTTGTGTGCTGCATAGAGCCATTTGCCGAGTTCATCAGGAAGGATGCGAGCCTGAGAGGGGTGACTATTCCTGGCAGCGGGGGCCTGCAGGTTAAGGCCTCTCTGTACATGGATAACGTCACTGTTTTCTGCTCGGATCCACTGTCCGTGCACAGACTCATGTGCATATGTTACCAGTTCGAATGGGCCTCGGGGGCCAAGGTAAACCGAGGGAAGAGCGAGGCCATGCTCTTCGGGAACTGGGCCGACCAATCCTTGATCCCCTTCACCGTCAGGATCGACCACCTGAAGGTGCTGAGTATTTGGTTCGGGGGGGCTGGGGCGTGCGCCAAGTCTTGGGAGGAGCGTATCAGCAAAGTGAGGCAGGAACTGGGCAGATGGAAGCTACAGTCGCTCTCCATTGCGGGAAAAAACCTGGTCATCAGGTGTGAGGCACTGTCAATGCTGTTATACGTGGCACAGGTCTGACCTATTCCCAGAACCTGTGCCACTGCAGTCACCCAGGCCATCTTCCAATTTATATGGAGGTCAAAGATGGACCAGGTCTGAAGGGACTCGATGTATAATGATCTGGGCAACGGGGGAAAAAATACACCCAATGCCACCCTCACCCTGATGGCCACCTTTGTGTGTGGCTGCATCAAGCTGTGTGTGGATCCCTGGTACGCAAACCCCAAGTGTCACTATGTACTGAGGTTCTACCTGTCCCCGATGTTGCGAAGGATGGGCCTGGCCTCGCTGCCGCGGAACGCTCCGAGTAGTTGGACTGTTCCGTATCACCTGTCCTTCATGGAGAAGTTTATGAAGAAAAACACCTTTGACCACAAGTCCATCAGGAAGTGGTCAGCATGTAGTGTCCTTGAGACCCTTCAGGAAAAGGAGAGGGCGGATCCTGTCGAGCGGTTCCCTGAGCAGACTGTCAAAAAGCCATTTGGCAGAATGCTTCATCGCCAGAACTTTCCAACAAGCACCAAGACATGGCTTGGCTGGTGGTGAGAAGGGCTCTGCCTGTGAAATCCTTCATGCACGCCCGGACTCTCTGCCGCACCGCACGCTGCCCTCAAAGCGGCTGCGAGGGGGACGAGACTGTCACACACCTCCTTCTGGAATGTGCCTATGTAGAAGAAGTCTGGAGAGGAATGCAGTGGTGTTTGTCGAGGTTAGTCCCGAGCAGCGCCATGATGCGGGACTCCGTGCTCTACGGCCTGTTCCCCGGGACGCACACCAAGACGAACATTAACTGTGCCTGGAGGATCATCAACTCGGTGAAGGACGCTCTCTGGGCGGTCCAAAACCTGTTGATCTTCCAGCTGAAGGAGCTGATCCCGACTGAGTGTTGCAGACTGGCACATTCCAAAGTCCAGGACTACGTGTTGAGGGACGCGCTGAAGCTTGGGGCAGCTGCCGCCAAGGCACGGTGGGGAAGGACCACCATGTAACATCTGCCTGTCTGAGAAGAACAGGGGGCCCACGCAGTCATTTGGGCTCTGCTGGTGCCTCAGCTAAATATATGGATATATGATTGACAAATGTACAGACCTGTATATAAAAATGATAAATTCTGATCTCTGTATGTAAATGTTTACATATGTATGGCATGACCAAATGTACAGACCATCAAATTATTTTATGAATAAAGTATATTTTTGAAATAAAAAAAAAAGATGGAACTTGGGGAAGCTGACCACAAGCTGTCTGTCAAGTTTCACACAGACCTCATGGCGTATTGTTTCACTCCCGCTGCCAGTCCATTTATTTTGTAAATGCAAATTTCCAAAGCAAGGAATTTTTTTTCTCTTTTGTTGGGTGTATTCTGTCACTTTGTTTGTAGATGGGACACTCCTTAGTAATGTGCAGCGTTGCTTATGTTTCTCCACGAGTACATAAAAGATTTTCATTGAGGCCCTGTGTGAAGTGAAATAAAACAAAGATGCCGGAGATCTGAAATGAAGCCATAAATTGCTGGAGAAACTCAGCAGGTCTGGCAGCATCTGTGGGAAGAAACCAGAGTTAATGTTTCGAGTCCAGTGACACTCCATCAGAGAAGTTGTGGAGATTGGCTGCCCATGGGCCTGTGGTAGTACAAAACTTGCAATTCCACAGATGAGGCTTGTCAGAAGAAATTTGTGATCCTGTGTTTCCCATTCCATAATCCAAAGCCTGCTTCACCAACAGTTATCTGATTCTGCTGTCTACGCATCTGTATTTCACGGAGTTGCTGTCTCAGGCACCACTCTGCTTCATCCACATGACAATTCCAAAAGGATTCACTTTTCCTAATGCTCGGGACGCCGGGATAGCCTGGGAGGCATCTTAAATCTCTTGTTGATCTTTCCTCTTTCTGCAGGAATGAGACGTTCATGAAGCTTTGGCAACTCTGGAACTGCAGAATCAGATAAAGGTTGTGAAAGCACCAGCATGTCAATCACAAGCCACACTTTGTAAGGCATTTTGTATACCTGTGTTATTGTTAACTCCTGCTGAGAATGAAAGGAAAGAAAGAAAATGAATAGATAAGAAAAAAAATAGAGAAAGGAAAATGAGCTCTCATGCAGATAAAATGAACAAATCCCCATCACCTTCTCTGAGAGACTCCTGTACCGAGATTGATTTTTAACCACTATTATTGTGTATTTTTAATGAGGAAGACACAAAACATGTCTCTCGCCCAGACTACTATCTTCTCTCATCATGTTCACAGTCTCTGATAAAGATTAAAAATCACACAACACCAGGCTATCATCCAACAGGTTTATTTGGAAGTACAAGCTTTCACAGCGCTGCTCCTTCGTCAGGTAGCTAGTGGGACAGGATCATAGGACACAGAATTTATAGTAAATGATCAAAGTGTCATATAACTGATGAGATGTATTGAGATGTGACCTATGATCCTGTCCCACTAGCTACCTGACGGAGGAGCTGCGCTCCAAAAGCTTGTTCTTTCAAATAAACCTGTTGGACTATAGCCTGGTGTTGTGTCATTTTTAACTTTGTTTACCCCAGTCTAACACCAACACCTCCACATCACGTTTGTGATAACTCCCAGCAGACTACAGTTCATTTCTTCCTGTGTAAGACCATCCCTTTGAAGCTTGCTTGATACCTTACCCTCAGGAATGTCACATCTGATCTCTCTCTCTCTCTCTGTCTCTCTCTCTGTCTCTGTCTTCCAGACAGCCATTAAATTTACTTCCATGGTCATTTTTATAGCTGTTGCAGGCCTCTTGTTAAAAAAAACACGCGTTGGGATTGAGACTTCTATATGTCCATAGGTAACCCAGATGATTTGTGGTCATGACATAGGCAATACCAACATCCTATCAGTAAATATTGAATATTGACATCATATTACTAGTAGAGTCATAGAGAATGGAAACAGATCCTTTGGTTCAGCCAATCCAAGCCGAACATAATCCCAAACCAACCTAATCTCACCTGGCTGGGTCCTGGCCCATATTCCTCCAAACGTTTCTTATTCATGTACTTGTCCAAATGTCTTTTAAATGTTGTAACTGTACCTGCATCCATCACTTCCTCTGGAAGTTCATCCCACACAATAACCACGCTGTGTAAAAAAAAGTTGCCCTTCTCATCCATTTTAAAGCTTTCTTCTCTCACCTTAAATATATGCCCCCTAGTCTTGAAATCCCCTACCTGTGGGAAAGGACACCTGTCATTCACCTTATCTATACCCCTCAAGATTTTAAATCTTTATAAGGTCACCCCTCAACCTCCTACACTCCAGTGGAAAATGCCCCAGCTTATCCTGCCTCTACCTATAACTCAAACCTTCTATTCCCAGCAACATTCTCAGCAATCTTGTCTGAACCCACTCCAACTTGATCATAACGAGTTCAACACACGGTGAGACATCGAACAATTCTTCCGCCGCCTTCGCCTCCATGCCTACTTCTCCAACCAGGATTCTCGCCCACCCTCTGACGACCCCTTCACCTGCCTCCAAGACACCCCATCCACCTGGACACCCCATGCTGGCCTCTTACCCGCCCTCGATCTCTTCATTGCCAACTGCCGCCACGACATTGACCGCCTCAACCTGTCCACCACTCTCACCCACTCCAACCTCTCACCCTCGGAACGTGCAGCCCTCCACTCCCTCCACTCCAACCCCAACTTCACCATCAAACTGGCAGACAAGGGAGGCACGGTGGTAGTTTGGTGCACCGATCTTTACGTTGCTGAGGCTAAACGCCAGCTTGCATACACCTCCTGCTATTGCCCCCTTGACCATGACCCCACCTCCCATCACCAAACCATCATCTCCCAGACCATCCATAACCTCATCACCTCAGGAGATCTCCCATCCACCGCCTCCAACCTCATAGTCTCACAACCCAGCACCGTCTGTTTCTACCTCCTGCCCAAAATCCACAAACCTGACTGCCCCGGCCAACCCATTGTCTCAGCCTGCTCCTGCCCCACCGAACTCATCTCTGCATACCTCGACACTGTCCTGTCCCCCTTAGTCCAAGAACTCCCCACCTATGTTCAGGACATCACCCATGCCCTCCACCTCCTCCATGATTTTCGCTTCCCCGGCCCCCAACACCTTATCTTCACCATGGACATCCAGTCCCTATACACCTCCATCCCCCATCGTGAAGGCCTCAAAGCCCTCCACTTCTTCCTTTCCCACCGAACCAACCAGTACCCTTTCACTGACACTCTCCTTCGACTGACTGAACTGGTCCTCACTCTGAACAACTTCTCTTTCCAATCCTCCCACTTCCTCCAAACCAAAGGAGTAGCCATGGGCACCCGCATGGGCCCCAGCTACGCTTACCTCTTTATCGGATATGTGGAACAGTCCATCTTCCGCAGCTACACTGGCACCACCCCCCACCTTTTCCTCCGCTACATCGATGACTGTATCGGCACTACCTCGTGCTCCCACGAGGAGGTTGAACAGTTCAACCACTTTACTAATACCTTCCATCCCGACCTCAAATTTACCTGGACTGTCTCAGACTCCTCCCTCCCCTTCCTAGACCTCTCCATTTCTATCTCGGATGACCGACTCAACACAGACGTTTATTATAAACCGACCGACTGACCTAGATTACACTTCCTCCCACCCTGCCCCCTGTAAAAACACCATCCCATATTCCCAATTCCTTTGCCTCCGCCGCATCTGCTCCCAGGAGAACCAATTCCAATACCGAACAACCCAGATGGCCTCCTTCTTCTAAGACCGCAATTTCCCCTCAGACGTAGTTGACGATGCTATCCACCACATCTTCTCCACTTCCTGCTCCTCTGCCCTTGAGCCCCGCCCCTCCAATCGCCACCAGGACAGAACCCCACTGGTCCTCACCTACCACCCCACCAACCTCCAGATACATAGTGTCATCCTTCATCATCTCCGCCACCTCCAAACAGACCCCACCATCAAGGATATATTTCCCTCCCCTCCCCTCCCCTATCAGTATTCCAGAAAGACCACTTCCTCCGTAACTCCCTCGTCAGGTTCACACCCCCCAACAACCCAACCTCCACTCCGGGCACCTTCCCCTGCAACCGCAAGAAATGTAAAACTTGCGCCCACACCTCCCCCCTCACTTCCCTCCAAGACCCCAAGGGATCCTTCCATATCCGTCACAAATTCACCTGCACCTCCACACACATCATTTAATGCATCCGCTGCACCCGATGTGGCCTCCTCTACATTGGGGAGACAGGCCGCCTACTTGCAGAACGTTTCAGAGAACACCTCTGGGACACCCGCACCAACCAACCCAACCGCCCCGTGGCTGAACACCTTAACCCCCTCCCACTCCGCCAAGGACATGCAGGTTCTTGGCCTCCTCCATCGCCAGACCATGGCAACATGACACCTGGAGGAAGAGCACCTCATCTTCCGCTTAGGAACCCTCTAACCTCAAGGGATGAATGCAGATTTCTCCAGCTTCCTCATTTCCCCTCCCCCCACCTTTTCTCAGTCCCAACCCTCGGACTCAGCACCACCTTCTTGACCTGTAATCTTCTTCCCAACCTCTCCACCCCCAACCCCTCTCCGGCCTATCACCCTCACCTTAACCTCCTTCCACCTATCGCATTCCCAACGCCCCTCCCCCAAGTCCCTCCACCCTACCTTTTATCTTAGACTGCTTGGCACACCCTCCTCATTCCAGAAGAAGGGCTTATGCCCAAAACGTCGATTCTCCTGCTCCTTTGATGCTGCCTGACCTGCTGCGCTTTTCCAGCAACACATTTTTCAGCTCTGATCTCCAGCATCTACAGTCCTCACTTTCTCTATATTCTTTCTATAGGAGGGTGTTCAGAACTGGACACAGTACTTCAGAGGAGGACTCTCCAACATGCTTTACTCAAAGGTCTGAGCAATGAAGGCAATCTTCTTAACCACCCTGTCTACCTGTGACGCAAATCTCAAAAAATTATAATCAATAAGATACGAGCAGGGCATCAATATCAAAGCAGCCTCTCTCATCCGTCACACATTTAAAGAAATAATGATCTTCAAAACACCACATCAAGTGAATGTACCCAACTCCGCCCCCATCGTGATTGTCACCCCTGTGTGCAGCTGCATCAAGCTGTGCGTAGATCTGTGGTACGCAAACACCAAGTCATTCATACTGAGGATCTACCTGTCCCCTGTGTCACAAGGGATGGGTCTGGCCTCGCACTGCAGAACGTTCTATATCACCTGGAAAAATTTGCAAAGAGAAACACCTTTGGCCACAAATCCATCAGGTAGTGGTCAGCACATAGCACCCTCAAGACTCCATGGGAAAAGAAGAGGTTGGATCCTGTCGGGTTGTTCCCTGAGCAGACTGTCAAAGTCATTTGGCAGAATGCCTCATAACCGGAACTTTCCAACAAACACTAAGACATTGTTTGGCTGGTGGTGAGAAGGGGATTACGCACGCTGCCCTCGAAGTGGTTGTCGGGGGATTGAGATGGTCACACATCTCCTGCTGGAATGTGCCTATGTGACGGAAGTCTGGAGAGAGATACAGTAGTTCTTGTCGGGGATTTGTCCCAAGCAGCTCCAAGATGCAGAACTCTCCAGTCCACTCCCTGGGATGCACACTGAGACAAGCATCGACTGGACCTGGACAACCACCAACTCAGTGAAAAACACACTTTGGTCTGCCTGAAATGTGTTGGTCTTCTAGAGCATGGAGTTGATCCTGATCAAGTGTTGCAAACTGGCACATTCCAAGCTCCAGAACTACGTGCTGAGGGATGCATTAAAGCTTTGGGTAGAGGCCACCAAGGGGACATGGATAAAGACCACTATCTGAGGTTATAGAATTATAGAGACGTACAGCATGGAAACAGACCCTTTGGTCCAACCCATCCATGCCGACCAGATATCTCAACCAATCTAGTCCCACCTGCCAGCACCCGGCCCATATCCCTCCAAACCCTTCCTATTCATATATCCATTCAAATTCCTTTTAAATGTTATCCTTTTGTCCTTAACGTATTTGTAAAAAACCTTTGGATTCTCCTTAATTCTATTTGTCAAAGCTATCTCATGTCCCCTTTTTGCCCCTCTTAAGTTTACTCCTATTGCCTTTATACTCTTCTAAGGATTCACTTGATCTATCCTGTCTGTACCTTACATATGCTTCCTTCTTTTTCTTAACCAAACCCTCAATTTCTTTAGTCATCCAGCATTCCCTACATATACCAGCCTTTCCTTTCACCCTGACAGGAATATACTTTCTCTGGATTCTTGTTATCTCATTTCTGAAGGCTTCCCATTTTCCAGCCATCCCTTTACCTGCGAACATCTGCCCCTAATCAGATTTTGAAAGTTCTTGCCTAATCCTGTCAAAATTGGCCTTTCTCCAATTTATAATTTCAACTTTTTAGATCGGGTCTATCCTTTTCCATCTATTTTAAATCTACTAGAATGGTGGTCGCTGGCCCCAAAGTGCTCCCCCACTGACATCTCAGTCATCTGCCCTGCCTTATTTCCCAAGCGTAGGTAAAGTTTTGCACCTTTTCTAGTAGGTACATCCACATATTGAATCAGAAAATGTTCTCGTACACACTTAACAAATTCCTCTCCATCTAAACCCTTAACACTATTGCAGTCCCAGTCGATGTTTGGAAAGTTAAAATCCCCTATCGTAACCACTCTGTTATTCTTACAGATAACTGAGATCTCCTTACAAGTTTGTTTCTTAATTTCCCTCTGACTATTGGGAGGTCTATAATACAATCCCAATGAAGTGATATTTCCTTTCTCATTTCTCAGTTCCACCCAAATAACTTCCCTGGATGTATTTCCGGGAATATCTTCCCTCAGTACAGCGGTAATGCTATCCCTTATCAAAAATACCACTCCCTCTCCTCTTTTGCCTCCCTTTCTATCCTTCCTATAGCATTTGTATCCTGGAACATTAAGCTGCCAGTCCTGCCCATCCCTGAGCCACGTTTCTGTAATTGCTATGACATCCCAGTCCCATGTTCCCAACCATGCCCTGAGTTCATCTGCCTTCCCTGTTAGGCCCCTTGCATTGAAATAAATGCAGTTTAATTTATTCGTCCCACCTTGTCCCTGCCTGCCCTGACTGTTTGACTCACTTCTGTTCTCAACTGTACCAGTCTCAGAGTGATCTCTTTCCTCACTATCTCCCTGGGATCCCCCCCCCTCCCCACTTTACTAGTTTAAATCCTCCCAAGCAGTTCTAGCAAATCTCCCTTTCAATTTAGGTGCAATCCATCCTTCTTGTACAGGTCACTTCTCCCCAAAATGAGATTCCAATGATCCAGAAATGTGATTCCTTCTCCCAATGTCTTTCCGCTGAGGTTAAATGGTGCCCTTCCAGTTAACAGACCCTACCAAATGCATGTAAATATAGTCTTGCACAATTAAGAGATGCCACGGAACCAAACTGCATTTGTGACTATGATATAAAGTTACTTGTTATGAATAAAGTATATTTTTAAAATAAAAAGAAGTGTTTTATAAACCACTGTAACTAAAGCTTCAACTTCACATCGATTCCATTAATTCAGTCATCTTATGTACAGTTGGAAAAATTTACGTGTAATATTTTAATGATTACTTGCTGATGAGAGAGGCTGAGTTGTCAATCATGATCAATCTGTGAGGTTTGCTAGGATTTATGTCTGATTTGGTGTTCACACAAAGAATCATTGACCTGAAATGTTAGCCCTCCCTTCCTCACACCACAGGTGCTGCCTGAATAGTCCAGTGTTTGCAGTATTTTCTCTTAATCTTGCAGCCTCTAATTCTAACATGACCTTGAAGAGGTCAGAACATAAAGCTATTCTTCAGCAGCACAGTAATACCTTGTGCATTGTACGCTGCAGTACACACGTTACTGCACATTCTCCAGCGTCTTAATTCATTCACAGGATGTGGTCTGCACAGCCACAGGGGCATCTACTATTATTTGCATAAATATTCTCTCTGTAACCCACAGTAGTCATCCTGTTTTCAAGCAACACTGTTCTATGAGCACGCAACACCAACCGCTGCCAACTGGCTCAGTAACCAGCAGATACCATCCTTATTTTCTGAATGGGTCCACAGAATTTCCTGGTCTAACGTGGCAGAGGATGAACAATACATGGTCTACCAAAATGCTTTGAACAAGATGTGTTTTACTGCATGGTTCAATTAGTTACAAATTGCAATTGTAAGATAGACATTGTCATTGAGGCTATTGGACATGTACCTCTAAACCTCCCTATTCATGTACCCATCCAAACACCTTTTAAATGTTGTCCATGTACCAGCCTCCACCATTTCCTTTGGAAGCTCATTCCATACACGTACCACCCTCTGTGTGAAAAGGTTGCTCCTTAGGTCCCTTTTACATCTTACCCCTCTCACCCTAAACCTATGTCCTCTAGTTCTGGACTTCCCGAACCCAAGGAAAAGACTTTGTCTATTCACCTGATCCATGCTCCTCAAGATTTTGTAAAACTCTATAAGGTTACCCCTCAGCCTCCTTCACTCCAGGGAAAACAGCCCCAGCCTGTTCAGCCTCTCCCTGTAAATCAAACCCTCCAACCCTGGCAACATCCTTGTAAGTCTTTTCTGAACCCTTTCAAGTTTCACAACAACCTTCCTATTGGAGGGAAACCGGAATTGCACACAATATTCCAAAACTGGTCTCAGCAATGTCCTGTACAGATGCAATATGGCCTCCCAACTCCTACATACAATGCACTGACCAAGAAAGGAAAGTATACTAAATGCCTTCTTCACTATCCTATCTAACTGAGATTGCACTTTCAAGGAACTATGAACCTGCAATCCAAGGTCTCTTTATTCAGTAACATTACCCAGGACCTTACTGTTAAGTGTATAAGTGCTGTCCTGATTCGCCTTGCCAAAATGCAGCACCTTGCATTTATCTAAATTAAACTCCATCTGCCACGCATTGGCCCTTCTGATCAAGATCACACTGCACTCTAATTTAATCTTTTTCCTGATCAGATCATCAGAGTGAGTGAAGCTGAACCGATTCTTCGGTATTAACCCTTTCAGAACCATGATCTTACATACCAGCACCAATCAAATCATCAGAGCACAAACATTCAGGAGCACCTCCATTGACTTTTTAAAAAAAACATGTTTCAGGACTGTACATACAGCTTCAACCTCTGCAAATCTCAGTGAGTACTCAGCAAATTCTTAGCTCCATCATTCTCTTTGGTCAATCCCCTCTTACTCTCTCTACCATGCTCTTTCACTTTGTCTAACATTTTCCTTTTTCTGGAGAGCAGAAAGTTGCAAAGGGATATTGGAACATCAGGTTAGTGGGCAAAATTGACAGGCTGTCTTCCATGTGGATAAGTGTGAACTCACCCATTTTATCCATAAGAATAATAAATCAGAGTATTTTCTAAATGGTGAATAACTAGAAACAGAGAGATTGAGTCATCCATGCGTGGAAATCACAGTAGCTTTTATTTTGAAAGGGCGTATCAATAAAGGGGTAGAAGATATGCCACAATTGTAACAAACTCTGGTTTGACCCCAACTAGAGTACTATCTTCAGTTCAGGCCGACACAGTTTCAGAAAGATTATTAACTGTGGAGATTGATTATAATGATACCATTGGTTAAAAGATTAAATTATGTGAACAGGGCTCATGGAATGGCCTTGACTCCCTGGGAAACAGATGTTTAAGAGATTATCTTATCAATGTATTTAATATGATTAAATGACCTGATAAGTTAAGTAGAGAGAAATCACTTCCTCCATTAGAGTCCAGGAATAGGGGAACGTAAGTTTAAAATTGGAGCAAATAATTTGGAAGTGATGTTGAAAAGTATTTTATGCAATAAGGGTTTGATGGTTAAAGTTCAGCTATTGAATGGTGCCCAAACCCCAAGGGACAAATTCTAGTTCCATCTTGTTGCTTACATCTCTGGAATGGTAACTTGGAAAGTTTCAGATCAATTCATTTTGATTTCAGGTCTTCTATATGTACAAACATGAAAGGTCTAATTGCTTTCTCTTTCTATTGTCACTATAAATTTTCACCAATGTTTTTTTTCCTTTGTTACATTTATCAAACAAATTATCCTTAGCTGCTGAATAAACTGGAAGGGCTGAAATCTTCCCCAGGGCTGGCAAGTGCAGATATTAAAACAAAATGTGGCATGATTGCTGCAACTCAGTAAATTAAATTAGCATAATGATTTTAAATCTCTAACAGCTGTAAACATCAATGTACTTTTCCTTTAAGTAGTCTGCTGTAGTTGCTAATTAGTCAGCTGGTAAATTAACCTATTGAGATTAGCAATCAGGAGATTTGTACTTAGAAAGAGACATAAAACATTATTAACTGTAAAATAGAATGTGCAATGGAGCACAATACAGTCACATACAATCCTTTAATTACGAACTTAATGATTAGACAAAAATAGTAACAGCATGTCATTAAGAACCCTTACTGTGCTTAATAAAAGAGGAGCTACATAAACATCAGTCCTATCCTCCAAAATCAATTTGTACCGTATATAGTGACCAATTCTTACCTTGTTGAATAAACAATATCAAATTATCTGATAAGATCTGTACACTCTTGGTAAATTGAAACATTACAGTCACATAAGTAACTGTTATTTTGTTTCGGTAATTATTAAACTTTCTCTGTCTTTGATGGAACAAAACAATTCAGTGAAATTGCAGGTGAAGGTTTCTGGTTTGTTCCTAAAGGGAGCTGCCTTTGGTGATGTGCCATGCCTTTGGATGCAGATGTTGACTAGCCATGGCAAATATTTCCGTTATGGTCTTGAGACCAAACTCTGTAAATGATTAGATGGAATGGACATAGCATTGAGAAAGGATAGATGACGACTGCTTACAATTACTTGGAGTCAGAGTCAGAGTCATAGAGCTGGACAGCGTGGAAACCTTGGTCCAACTTGTCCACGAAGGAGGTCAAGGTGAGGGTGATAGGCCGAAGTGGGGGTGGGGGCGGAGAAGTCAGGAAGAAGATTGCAGGTTAGGAAGACGGTGCTAGTTCGAAGGATTTGACTGAGACAAGGTGGTGGGAGGGGAAATGAGGAAACTGGAGAAATCTGAGTTCATCCCTTGTGGTTGGAGGATTCCTAGGCAGTTCCTAACCCTCCACCACAAGGTATGAACTCAGATTTCTCCAGTTTCCTCATTTCCCCTCCCCCCACCTTGTCTCAGTCAAATCCCTCGAACTCAGCACCGCCTTCCTAACCTGCAATCTTCTTCCTGACCTCTCCGCCCCCACCCCCACATTGGCCTAGCACCCTCACCTTGACCTCCTTCCACCTATCACATTTCCAACGCGCCTCCCCCAAGTCCCTCCTCCCTACCTTTTATCTTAGCCTGCTGGACGCACTTTCCTCATTCCTGAAGAAGGGCTCATGCCCGAAACGTCGATTCTCCTGTTCCTCGGATGCTGCCTGACCTCTGCGCTTTTCCAGCAACACATTTTCAGCTCTGATCTCCAGCATCTGTAGTCCTCACTTTCTCCTCCAACTTATCCACACCGACCAGAAATCCTAAATTAGTCTAGTCCCATTTGCCAGCATTTGGCCCATATCCCTCTAAGCGCTTACACTTCATATATCCATCCAGATGCCTTTTAAATGTTGACATTGTACCAGCGTCCACTACTTGATCTGGCAGCTCATTCCATACATGCACCAATGTCTGCATGAAAAAGTTGTCCCTTGGGTCCCTTTTATATTTTTCCCCTATCACCTTAAACCTATGCCCACCAGTTCTGGACTCCCCTACCCTGGGGAAAAGATCTTGCCTATTTATCCTATCCATGCCCCTTATGATTTTATAAACCTCTATAAGCTCGCCTCTTAGCCTCCAATGCTCTAGGGAAAACAGTCCCAGCCTATTCAGCCTCTTCTTGCATGTAGCTCAAGCCCTCCAAACCTGGAAACATCCTTGTAAATCTTTTTCTGAACCTTTTCGGGTTTCACCATATCTTTCCCAATGCAGGGAGACCAGAATACAATGCAGTATTCCAAAAAATGGCCGAACCAATGCCCTGTACAGCCATAACATGACCTCCCAACTCCTATACTCAATGCACTGACCAATAAAGGCAAACATACCAAACACCTTCTTCACTATCCTGTCTGGCTGTGGCTCCACTTTCAAGGAACTATGAATCTCACTTTAAGGTCTCTTTGTTCAGCAACGCTCCCCAGGGCCTTACCATTAAGTGTATAAGTCCTTAATGACATGTGTGGTGCTACATTTTGCCTTTCCAAAATGTAGCACCTCACATTTATCTAAATTAAACTCCATCTGCCACTCCTCGGCCCATCAAAGTTCCGTACTACTCCAAGATAACCTTTTTCGCTGCCCACTACACCAGCAATTTTGGTGTCATCTGCAAACTTACTAAGCATACCTTCAATATTCACATCCAAGTCATTTATACAAATGAGAAAAAGCTTGTTAGGGACTGTTTCCACAGGGATTGTGCCAAAATACATGCACACACCCACACAAAAGAATAAAGGAAAAGAACGTATGATTGTATTGCACCATTCACATTCTCAAGGTGCCTCAAAACACTTTTAAATTTAATAAAATACTGTAAACATTATATTTCAGAAAATGCATCAAAAGTTTCCATGACAAAGTCTCACATCATAAATGAGACAAATAATTGCAAAATCTGATTGACCAAAAGGTTCCAGAGGTGAAGTGTCTCACCGGCAGAGATTAATTAGACCTCATCAGATTTCTCACACATTTCTGCCGCAAATTTCACAATAGTCCATGTCGTTCAGACTACTGTAAAACTCTGCCCTTTGTAGTGGAAAATTTAGACAATTTGTTCACATTTCAAAAGTGTTTTGTTAACCATAAAAGTGATTTGAGGCAGTTTGAAGACGTGAATGGTGTGACACAAAAATACGTTCTTTATTCTGTCTAGTAAACATGAGTCAATGCAAGCTAAAATACATAAATGCCTAAATCACTGCACAAATGGAACACTCAAAATACAACAGGATAACGAGACTATTAAATAGATGGTAGCAAGACATAACTATGTAATCAACTTGTACTGAAGTGGTTACAGGAGGTGGATAAGGTGTGTACAAATGATTTGCTCGGTGATTCATAAATGTGCAGAAGCCCTACACCCTTAGTGTTGCCTAGCAACCCTTCAGAAGAAACATTAGCTGTTATTATTTTCTACCAGGGAAAATAGCAAACAGTCTTGATCAGCTCAGGAACATCCTCCATTCTTGCTCCTTTACAGTATGCAAATGTTCAAAAATCAACAGTTGAATTAAAATATGGGTGGCACAGTGGCTCAGTGGTTAGCACTGCTGTCTCACAGGGACCCAGGTTCGATTCCAGCCTTAGGCGACTGTCTGCATGAAGTTCGCACATTCTCACACATCTGCATGGGTGTCCTCCGGATGCTCCAGTTATCTCCCACAATCCAAACATGTGCAGGTTCGGTGGATAGGCCATGCTAAGTTGCCCATAGCGCTCAGGGATGTGTAGGTTAAGTGGGTTAGTCAGGGGAAATGTCTGATTACAGGGAATAAGCATGGGTTTGTTTGGGATGCTCTTCAGAGGATCGGTGCAGACTCGATGGACTGAATGACCTGCTTCCATGCTGTAGGGATTCTGTGAGAGACGTTTTTGAACAAATGTGGTGATACAACCTGAAAGCTTTGCCTCTTCTTTATGCATTTTTACTGAGCTGATCACAGCTTATTTTATCTGTCATAGATAAATTCCAAATTTCGTAGATTGATACCATTCATTCATCCCATTTGTGTCTGTACCAACTGGGGCAAATCTCATCACAGCAACAGGTGGAATTTGAATTCAATGAATAAATGAGGAATTAAAAGCTCATCCCATTAGCGATGTCCATGACAACTTGTGTCAATTATTGATAAACTGTTGAGGAAAGAAATCTATTGTGCTTGCTTGGTCTGGCCCATATGTGATTGCAGACCCAGTGGTTGACTCTTAACTGCTCTTTAAAATGACTAGCAATACACTCAGTTCAAGGGCAATTAGGGACAGGCAACAAATGCTGGCCTTACCAGTAACACAACATCCCACAAAAAATTTAAAAGCATTTAGGGTGGCACAGTGGCTCAGTGGTTAGTACTGTTGCCTCACAGTGCCAGGGACCTGGGTTTGATTCCAGCCTTGGGCAACTGTCTGTATGGAGTTTGTACCTTCTCAGAGTTGAATTCATTGTGCCCAGTTCCTTTCATGATGCTCAGTAAGTTATTAGCTGAATGAAATGGCATTTTCCTTACTGTTAATGTAATCTGTGTGGGTTTCCTCCCACAAATCCAAAGATGTGCAGATTAGGTGAATTGGCCATGCTAAATTATAGTATTCAGGGATGTGTATGTTAGGTGCATTAGTCAGGGGAAATGTAGAGTAATGGGGAGTGGGTCTGGGTGGGTTACACTTTAGAAGGTCGTTGTGGACTTATTGGGCCAAATGGCCTGTTTCCAAAGGCAACAGAAACATTTGGTCCAACTAGTCCATGCCAATCTTTATGCTCTACTTTTAATAAGTTCTTTGTGTAGAGGCATGTAAGAAAGTAATCAGTTTTCCAAACAGTCCCATGCAAATAACAGGCATGTACTCCCTTGAACACTAAAGGTGATTAGATTGATGAGTACAAGTTGATTTGAATATAGACAGTGTCTGTTTTCTCTGAATTACAAATTGAGATTGACAGATTATTCTTGGATAAGGATGACAGGGATATGGGTAGATGTTTAAGATAGATATCAGCAATGACCTAATTGAATGGAAAATACATTTGGGGGACTGAGTGGTCTCATCATGTTCCCAGTGTCTGACCATTTAAGAAGGGCATCTAGCATCTTGACTTTGACTGACACTTTTAATCTTATGAGCCAAGGACCGGGGCTCATGAGAAATCAACAGAAAAACCAAAAGTTTCATTAAGTAAGAGCAAGACACCAGAAAAGCCACAAATGAGGAACTGTTGCCACTTTGAGGAAGTGTATGGATTTTAAGTTTATGCAATGGTCTGCTAAGGTAAGCTGTTATTATGTGTGTGTTTTTTTGACTGTTTAAGCTCAGAAGTTGAATTCATTGTGCCAAGTTCCTTTCATCATGCTCAATAAGTTATTAGCTGAATCAAATGGCATTTTCCTTACTGTTCATGTAATCCTTCTTTGGAGGGATTATGTAAGCACTTCAGTGACTGTAAATCACTTTAGAAATTCCTGAGGCCATGACATCCTCTAAATAAATCCATACATTCATACAAAATAAATTCTTAAAGAAATGCAGTCGCGAAAGTCAGATTAATTTTTGTCCGTGGGATGTGGGCATCATTGGCTGGGCAAGCATTTATTGCCCATCGTGAATTGCTCTTGAGAAGTTGGTGGTGAGCTGCCTTCTTGAACCACTGCAGTCCTTGAGATGCGGGTACACCCACAGCGCTGTTAGGAAGGTGGAGTTTAATGATACTGACCCAGTGTCACAGTAGTAAGGTTAAATTATTCCAAGTCAGGACAGTGTGTTGCTTGGAGGGGAAATTGCTGGTGGCAGTTTACCCATGATCCACTGCCTGTGAGCTTCTAGATGGTAGAGATCACGGGTTTAAAAGGTACTTTGAATGAGCCTTGATGATTTGCTGCAGTGCATCATATAGATGATACGCACTGCTGCCATTGCATGTCGATGGTGAAGGGAATGAATGTTGAAAGTGGTGGATGTAGTGCCAATCTATCAGGCTGTTCTATCCTGGATGGTGTTAAGCTTCATGAGTGTTGTTGGAGCTACACTCATCCAGGCAAGTGGACAGTATTCTATCACACTCCTGACTTGTGCCTTATAGATGATAGACAGGCTTTGTGAAGTAGGGAGGTGAGTTGCTTGCAGCAGAATTCCAAGCCTCTGACCTGCTCTTGGAGCCATATTATTTATATGGCTGGTTCAGTTCAGTGTTTGGTCAATGGTAACCTCCAGGATGTTGATTCTGGAATAAAGTGAGAATAATATCATTGAATGTCAATTACAATGAAGATTACACTGTAAAATTCTGTGTAATTCATTGAGCAATTGCATTAGCAAGTAGTGGTGAAGTTTGATTTCAAAGGTAGGGAAACACATCATAAGAATAAGTGCCTAACACTGCTAAATAAATCTAAGCAGATAGTCCAACCGATCATTGCTGTTCCTTAAAGGAAGTGTACTGATACCATTAACGTGTCATTACATCGATTGTGACTGCATAGTAGGTAGTTCTTTAATTACAAGGTGCATTTATGTGGCGACTTTAATGTTATGAAAACATTTCAAGGTGCTTTAAAGAAGTGTTTTCAAACACAATTTGACTCTGAGGCACATAAGGTGAGACAGGTGATCAAAATCATAGTCAAAGAGGTAAGGATTAAAAAGTGATTCAAACGAAAAGTGATAGGTACAGAATTCGATAGTTTGGGGATGTAATTCCAGAGATTATGGTTAAACAATTGAAGATGCAACTGCCATAAGCCAGTAGCAATAGTGGCAAGGTTTGTCAGATTGGAGGGATTATATTGGACTGCTTAGCTTCCTGGATTTAGGGTTGAGACTATTGCGCTTCTCACAATATATTAAAAGTGGCCCAGTATGATACTTGTGATCTGCAAGGCCAGCTCTGAGCACACTCTTGTCCATTTCTTCAACCCAAGCCATTTCCTTGATGGATTTTGTAAATGGTGGTCTTCCTCTCTTGGGAGAAGCAGGAGAATGCAGTTCCCAACTCTACTTCATCCCAAACAGTAACTAAACTTTACAGTGTTGGCATTATTCCAAACCACATATTGGCCATCTACTCAAATGGACTAACCTGCCCCTCACATGTAAAGCCCTTGCAAGCCATTCAGGTCAAAGTGCTTTCAGGATGGACAGTGCCTTGCCAGTGACACCCACATTCCAAAAAAGAATAAACAGGATGAAAGCTTTGAGTGTAAAGTTCAACTTCCGTAGAGATACAAAGTATGAGATAGTTGATAGGCTGCTCTGGCAGGTGTCAATGCTACAGGAAGTGTTCAGAAAAGGATATTGCTGGGGTTGGAGGGTTTGAGCTATAGGGAGAGGCTAACTAGGTTGGGGCTATTTTCCCTGGAGTGTAGGAGGCTGAGGGGCAACCTTATAGAGGTTTATAAAATCATGAAGGGCGCGGAGAGAGTAGTTAGACAAGGTCTTTTCCCCAAAGTGGATGAGTCCCAAACTGGAGGGCATAGTTTTAAGGTGAGAGGGGAAAGGTTTAAAAGGGGCAATATTTTCACTCAGAGGGTGGTACGTGTATGGAATGAGCTGCCAGAGAAAGTGGTGGAGGCTGGTACAATGACAACATTTAAAAGGCATCTGTATGGGTACATGAATAGGAAGGGTTTAGAGGGATATGGGCCAAATGCTGGCAGATAGGACTCGATTAATTTAGGATATCTGATCAGCATGGAGGAGTTGGATCAAAGGGTCCGCTTCCATGCTGTACATCTCTGTGACTCTGTGACCCAATAAAATGAGAATTTGGATAGGGTAACTAACAAGGTCCTCACCCATTACTGCCAAGATTACAGTCAGCTCCCTGCCTGCTTGTAGGGGAAACGATATCCATATTTGCAGAAATAGTGAGTGAGATTATGAATATATTGAAGTGATGGTTAAAACAATGCTTGCTGCATCAAGCCTTCCTTCACACTCAGGATGTTTTGAGCAATGTGTTTCCCAAGCTTATAACAAATGTCAGAAGCACAATTCAGTTAGTGGCTAGGAAGATTACTGAGTGTACAGAAGGTTAATATGGGAAGCAAAGAGGGATCATGAGAATAAAAGAAATTTATGTTAATCTCTTGTTTCTTTTCATGATCACCATGACATCCCTAAGTGCTTTAATGCGAATGAAGTTCTCTGAAAGTGTAGTCACTCATGTAGGAACTCCCACAAACAGCACTGAGTTAATGACCAGCTGTTCTGCTTGGATATATTATGTGTCCACCCAATTGAGGAAATGCTTTAACACAGTTTAATCTCAGTTGAACATATCATCTGAAAAATGTCAGAATCAACAAAGCTACACTGCTCTTTTTTGAAGGGATTTGATTTATTATTGTCACATGCACCTAGTGAAAAGTTTTGTTTTGCATGTGTTACAGGCGGTTCAAACCTTACAATGATATGGAGGAGCTGGTGATAAAAATCACACAACACCGGGTTATAGTCCAACAGGTTTATTTGGATGCACGAGCTTTCAGAGTGCTGCTCCTTCATCAGATGGTTGTGAAGCAGGACCATAAGACACAGAATTCTGCTTTCTTGCATTTCTGGAGAAACTTGATGTCTGTGTTGATTTGCGTGATCTTCTTGCGTGATCCTCCCAACTTTGAGCCAGCAGTTAGTGGTGTCGATGATAGCCGTGATGTGGCGGAGCTGGTATCTTATAGTCCTGATGAAGGAGCAGCACTCCAAAAGCTAGTGTTTCCAAATAAACCTGTTGGACTATAACCCAGTGTTGTGTGATTTTATTTTAAACTCAGGCCATAAAAAGTGCATAAGGGTAATAGAACAGAGCGTGGAATACAATGTTCCAGCTGCAGAGAAGGTGCACAAAGAGCGGGATCAACATTAATTTTTACATTTTGAAAGGTCCATTCAGAAATCTAATAACAGCAGGGAAGAAGCTGTTCTTGAATCTATTCGTATATGTATTCAAACTTTATATCTTCTGCCTGAGGGTGGGAGGGATCTTTGATTATATTGGTTACTTTCCCAAGGCTGGGTGGAATATAGATAGAGTCAATGGATGGAAGGCTAGTTTGTGTTCACAACTCTCCGCAGTTTCTTGTGGTCTTGGGAAAAACCCCGATGTGCGTCTTGAAGCATGTTCCATGTGATTCAGAAGCAAAAGTGCAAACAATAGAGCCATGACTGACTCTGAATGAGCCATGTTTAGTTGAATCATAGAATTTTACAGTACAGAAGGAGGCCTTTTGGCCCACTATGCCTGTACTGGCTCCCAAAAGAGCTAGTTCTATTCTCCAGCCCTATCTCTGTAGCCTCCAACTTTCAGGATTTAGCAATGAGACTATTGAACCTCTCGCAATACATAAAAAGTGACACACAGAATAATACTTGTGATTTGCAAGGCCAGCTCTGAGCACACTCTTATTTGTTGCTTCATTCCAAGCCATTTCAAATATATATCTAGCTCTCTTTTGAAACCTCCTAATGAATCCGCCTCCACCAATCTCCCAAGCAGCGCATTCCAAATCTTAGCAACTCTCTGAGTAAAAAAGGTTTCTCCTTGTCTCACTCTTAGCTCCCTTGCTGACAGTCTTGAAATTGTGACCGCTAGTTACTGACATAAATCCTATAACATTTTCCTCACAAATAACTAGCTAAGGAAAAAGCTGGGTCTATTCAGGATCCAAAAAGATACTTTCAATTAAAGGCAATGAAATGGCTAAAGTATGGCTGAATGGCTGGATGTGTTCACGGGTTTTTATAATTCTGTGAAGGTCAATTTAAGAGGAAAGCATCTACACCATTCCTCTCCAAATCTCTAATGTAGTTGGAACTTGTCTGGGATAATCATGAATCACATTGCTTCACATCTCAGCTCATTCCTGTATGCAATGATATCAAGCCCAGGAGGAACAAGTCCTTTGAAGATATGGAGCTGATCAGAACACACCATGTTCTCTGGCCTCTCACTCCACAGATCTAAGATCAAAATAAAAAGCTTGCTGATATCTAACCTTGTTCAAATTATTTAAATTTTATAACCTTCCAGAGGCAACAATGGCCTTGTGATATCGCTAGACTGTTAATCCAGAGAGGAACTAGGAGAAAGTGAGGACTGCAGAGGCTGGAGTACCAGAGTTGAAAAATGTGGTGCTGGAAAAACACAGCAGGCCAGGCAGCATCCGAGGAGCAGGAGGATCGACGTTTCGGGCATCAGCCCTTCTTCAGGAAGCCCTACATTTACCCCTGACTAATCCACCTAACACTACGGGCAATTTAGCATGGCCAATTCACCTCACATGCACATCTTTAGACTGTGGGAGGAAACCAGAGCAGAACAGAGGGAACCCACGCAGACACGGGGAGATTGTGAAAACTCCACACAGACAGTCACCCGAGGCGGAAATCGAACCCGGGTCCCTGGCGATGTGATGCAGCAGTGCTAACGATTGAGCACCCGTGCCGCCCAGAATGATCAGTAGGATAAAAATAATGGACAGGGATAAGGGAAAACAGCATGAAATTTAGAGTCATAGAGATGTATAGCACAGAAACAGTCCATGGCGACCAGATATCCCAACCCAATCTAGTCCCACCTGTATGGATGAGGGTCAGTTTGTTAGATAGCTGATTTGCAATGCGAAGAGATACCAATAGCGTGGGTTCAACTCCTGCGCCAGCTGAGATTAGCATGAGGGAATCAACTTATCATTCCTGTCCCCTCACATGGGATGTGGTGATTCTCAGGTTAAAAGCCATGGCCAGACATCGCTCTCTAATGAGAGAGCAGACCTATTGCAGGGTTGTGACAACTTTAGCTCATTGACTGTTTAAACTGCAGCACAGAAAAACATTTCATTATTGACAAAATAAAAGTGATTCATGTGAAAACCCTGCTGTTTGTGAGAATGGAGTACAGTCACAAACTAAGTGAGACTGAATGTAAAACCCTGTTCACATAGAATAGGAATCTTCCTCTGTCCTATGATAGAGATTGGTTGATATGACGTCACTTTATTTCCAATAGGTTAGTTGTAGTTTAGCAGTTACCTAGGTAGAAATGGATGGCATGGAAGTTTATTTAGAGAATTATAGAAACTAGAATACAAGGACAGTACCTCAAATCTGTCAGTCTTGGGATCAAAACTGTGCTGAATTTCAGATCAAGCATTTCTGGCCCTGAGCGAATTAGGTCAAGCTAAATAGGGTGTTGTGAAGAATCGCTTGGGACATTGGATAGAGAGGAGTGCAAAGCGATAGTAGCCAGTAACTGCTCTGGAATCACAATGTGCCAATGTAATGCTTAGCCAAACTGTCCAGGTAATTTTAACACAAACATTTATTAAACTAACATTCATGCAGGAAGGTTGTAAAAATGTCCAGTTTCTAGGTATTTGGGTCGCTCGATTTGAGGTACAAGTATTGCATATAAAATTTGGCTAGTTCTCAATCTCCTTAAAAATAAATAGTTACGACCATCGAGAATTTGTTTCTGCATGTGCCCCTGCTGTACAGCCTATAGGTATTAATAATCAACCTCATAAAAATTGAAAAATGAGATAGATTTTAAAATTTAATCTTAAACCTCTCGTCACAGCATGAAGAGCGTTCCAAACCATTTCCTTTAAGACTGAAATTCAGCACTTCTGTGTAAGTTTTAATGACTTTGAAAGTGATATAGGTTTGCAAATGTAAGTGTGAACTTGAACAGCACTCTGCATCCCTGATATTTTGAGGGATGCTACGTTTCACCCTACATGCTACGTTTCAGACAAATGTCACTAAACATAATATGTATATTTGCTTGTGCAGTCAGGTTCATAGAGTTTATGTGACATTGAAACTGCAGAATTTTGCTTTAGTATAATCATAGTTCAGTAATAGCAGTCTGCGCTATTTGATTTATTTCAAAAATATGCTGATGGACTGACTATAAAGGATTCTGTTCTTTACAGCCTCTTCTATTAGGAGAGAACTAGTAACAGGCACTTAATTAATTGGATTGATCTCTAAGTTCAATTGTCCATCACTTCTCCCTACCTCCGGAACCTCCAACAGTTTGCAACTCTCTAGAAATTCTGTTCCCCTCTACTCTGATCCTTGTGCCTTCAGACCCACCATCAGTGACTGTGGTTTCATTTGTCTGGGGCCTAATATCTGGAATTTTCACTCGAGTCCTCAATACCTCATTATCTCTCTTCCCTCCTGTGAGTTTCTCCTTATTACCTCCCTTTTGGACTGAGCTTTTGTACATCTGTCCTAATATCTTTTTATGTGGCTCAGTGTCCAGTTGGTTTAGATATGATTCTGTGAGCATGTTGGAATATTTTACTATAGCAAAGGCCATACAGAAAGCAAATTATTGTTAATGATAATGGAAGGAGGAAGTGGGAGCTTGTATCAGTCTGGTCTTATATCTAATCTGCTAGTTTTGGATGGGGCAATGCAATGCCAGCTTTACTCTCTATTGTGCTCTGCCTTATCTGGCAACTCATTGGAAATGCTGGGTGGACTAAGTAAAAAATATTCCACATATCATGTAATAAATTTTTGACAAATTTATTAGAGTTTTTTGAGGGAATCACTGGGATGGTAACTAAGAGAGCCAGTCGATGTAGCGTACCTCAAATTCCAAAAGTTATTGGATAAATTGCCACGCAAAAGGTGAATACACGAGATAAGTGTGCATGAATGTTGGGGTAATGATAGCATGGACAGAGGATTTGTCAACAGACATGAAGAAGTGATTAGGTATAATTGGGTCATTTTCAATTTGACAGGCCATGACTACTGAGTGCTGTAAGGATCAATGTTGGGGTTTCAGCTTGTTACAATCTGTATTAATAGACAGACAGCATTATACTGTTGGTTCTGCTATAACATGGTAGTTCTCATGCGATCCTGTATTATAGGAAAATCACATAACAGCAGCGCCATTTAAATTAATGGGGCCAGAATAGCATTATAGACAATGCATGCTTTAAAAGTTTGAGCGTTAGAAACAATGTCCCCAATTCATCAGTTGCATTATAGCAAATTCGCATTAACTAAATACACGTTAAAGCAGAACGACCTGTATCTAGATTTGTTGATACAAAATGTGCAAATGTAACTAAGAGGCTGCAGAGACATGGACATGTTAAGTCAGTGGGCAAAAGGTAGTGGATACAGTATAATGTGGGCTCTGTGAGCTTATTCACTTTGATTGTAAGAATAGAAAAGCAGAATATTTTTTAAATGAAGTAGTTGGCATGAACACAAAGATGGCCATCAAAATGGCAACATTACATGCACGAATGAGCCTAGTGACATTAGTTCCTAGTGACAAATGTCTCTAACTTAGAATGATTGAGGCTAAATTCCCTTCAACCTGATGGAATACATCCTAGGATGTTAAAGGAAGTGATTACAGAGATAGTGGTTACCCTAGTAGCAGGGGTAGCACGGTGGCTCAGTAGTTAGCACTGCAGCCTCACAGCACCAGGGTCCCACGTTCAATTCCAGCCTCGGGTATATGGAGTTTGCACATTCTCCCTGTGTCTGCGTGGGTTTCCTCCCACAGTCTAAAGATGTGCAGGCCAGATGAATTGGCCATGCTAAATTGCCCACAGTGTTAGGTGCATTAGTCAGAGGGAAATGGGTCTGGGTGGGTTACTCTTCGGAGGGTCGGTGTGGACTGGTTGGGCCGAAGGGCCTGTTTCCACACTGTAGGGAATCTAATCAAATATAGGGAATCTAATCAATCTTCCAAGATTCCTTAGGTTTTGGCAAAGTTCTGAGGATTGGAAAATTACCACTGTAACAGTCTCATTGAAAAACAGAAAGAGAAAGAAAGGTAACTATATGCCACAAACACAGAGTGCTGGAGAAATCCAGCAGGTGTGGCAGAATCTGTGGGAAGAGAAACAAGGATAACACTGAGTTTGTTATGACGCTCCTTTAGAACTGAAAGATGTTGGAAAAGGGTTTTATTATACTTCACTGAGGACTCCCAATCACCTCCCCACCCCAACCACTTCATTGAATCTCTGTGGATTGGTTCAACAAACTTATCCTACTGCTGGAAGGCAGCTGTGTCTGTCCCTTTACAGTGGAATAATACAGACAGGTGGAGTTTCTGGGCCTGCACACTGTTTGTGCCATCTAGAGGTGGCATTCCTCTGACACAGCCATTTTGTAACAGCTATGAAACTTGTAATTATTGATGTTCAGAGACAATTGTGAACACTTGTGCAAGGAATTCAGAATATTAGCATACAAGTAAGCAAACCCTTAGGAAACTAAATGGCATGTTAGTCTCTATTACAAGGCGGCTGGAGTGCAGGAATAAAGAAGTCTTACTGACAGTTGTACGGGGCTTTGGTGAGACTACACCTGGAGTACTGCATATAGTTTTGATCTTCATATTATTCTAAACAGCCCACGAGTGAAGTTCCCCAACACAGTATTGTTCCAGATTGGATACCTCCCAAACTGTTAAGCTCCTGGGAGAGGTGGAATAAATGGGCTCCTCCTCTTTATTCACTTATTCAAGGAACAAGGTTCATTTAAAAAGGATCCCTTCCCTTGCAGATACCATTTTCCTGGAACAAAAGGACTGCTGTTTTACAGAATGAGCAAATTAGGCCAGGGTTTCTTGAATTAATGTTTCTGAGTTTAAATATTATTATTATACGTGAGAAGGAATACTGACACAACCCAATAAAAAAACGAAAGAACTGAGGATGCTGTAAATCAGAAACAAAAACAGAAATTGCTGGAAAAGTTCAGCAGGTCTTGCAGCATCTGTGGTGAGAAATCATCATAGAATCCCCAAAGTGTGGAAACAAGCCACTTGGCCCAACAGGTCCACACTGACCCTCTGAAGAGTATCCCACCCAAACCCATTACATTACCCTATTAGGCCCACAATCCATTATGAGGAGATAATGGCATTAACGGTGATGTCACTGGACTAGTAGAGTCATAGAATCATAGAGATGTACAGCACGGAAACAGACCCTTTCATGGTCCAACCCGTTCATGTCGACCAGATATCCCAACCCAATTTAGTCCCACCTGACAGCACCCGACCCATATCCCTCCAAACCCTTCCTATTCATAAACCCATCCAAATGCCTCTTAAATGTTGCAATTGTACCAGCCTCCACCACATCCTCTGGCAGCTCGTTCCATACACGTACCACCCTCTGCGTGAAAAAGTTGCCCCTTAGGTCTCTTTTATATCTTTCCCCTCTCACCCTAAACCTGTGCCCTCTAGTTCTGGACTCCCTGACCCTAAGGAAAAGACTTTGTCTATTTATCCTATCCATGCCCCTCATAATTTTGTAAACCTCTATAAGGTCACCCCTCAGCCTCCGACGCTCCAGGGAAAACAGCCCCAGCCTGTTCAGCCTCTTCCTGTAGCTCAGATCCTCCAACCCTGGCAACATCCTTGTAAATCTTTTCTGAACCCTCTCAAGTTTCACAACATCTTTCTGATAGGAAGGAGACCAGTATTGCATGCAATATTCCAACAATCCAGAACCAGTAATCCAGAAACAGGCTAATTCTCTGGATATATGGGTACATGGCAGATGATGAACTTTGGATTCAATAAAAATTTACAATAAAAAGCAAGCCTAATGGTGAACATGTAACCTATAAAAAAAACCCATCTGGTTCACCAAACTCCTGTAGGGAAGGACGTCTGCTGTCCTTACCTGATCTGGCCTATGTGTAACTCCAGACACACAGCAATATGGTTAACTCTTAACCACCCTCTGGACAATGAAATGTTGGTCTAACCAGCCACTCCTGTATCCCACAAATTAATTTTAAAAGTCTTCATGACGCTCTGATAAACTTTAAAATAAAAACAATCTCAGACACAAGTGTGATTGTGCACCATTTATGAGTTATTTATTCCTCACTGACTGATGTGCAGTTTTTAGCTTTACACAGGATCTAATTCTATTATGATGTGTTGTAGAATGTTTCACAATTCGCAGTGGACTTACTGAAATGGCTACTGAAGGTAATGCACTCACATTGATCATAATGCTGTCTCAATTCAAATCAAGTTGATAGTTCTTCTCATTGAAGAATCTACAAAGGATTCATTTTATGAAGCAAGCCATTTTCAATTCCGCCATTGTGTGGTAAGGCTGATTGCAAAGCCATTGTTGTAAAACTGATGTGTACTAAAATGTGGGTATAGCATTGTCCATTGTTCATTGTGATTCTTCCCCAGCCAGTTTCTAAGACTAGAAGATGAGAACCCTTATTTGTGTCTTGAGTGCTTTTTCAATAAGCCATCAGAATAATTAGAAGCCCAATGCCCCCACCTATTCTGTTTTTATTAGTAGCAGATTTTGTCTTTGACCCAATTTCCTCCCTTTCTATTTTGAAGGCAGCAATCCTTGTAGAGGTTTGGCACCATAGGTGGCATTCATACAACAGTATATTGTCCATGCATCAATTCACTGTTTATTCAGACAGGAATCAGGCACTGAGGGTATACAGTATTGACAATTCTCACAACTGGAGCTCCACAGCTGAATAAGGTGCTCTCTACTCTGCCTCATTCATTTGAGATGTAAGGGATTGAATACAATTGCTGTTACCTTGACAACTTGTATTCAGAAACTGAATGTACATTAGTTAGCTTGGCGTATTGTATCAAATTAGGCGAATTTGAAAAAGATGGATACAAAGTGGAGTGGATACAATTTCTAAGCGACAGATAAAATTTAATGTAGTTAAGTGAATTAAAATGGGGATCATGTACTGGGCGGGCAGTATTGAAAGGGCTAAGAGTGATTTTTTAAGACACCTAGGAGCATTGATAGAATTGTTCAGCATGTCGAACCAGTTAAGAGCAGCAAACAGGTCAGCAATAGGGTGAAAACACAAAGTGCTGGAGATCTCAGTGGGTCAGGCGGCATTCATGAAGAGAGACTAGGAGAAAGTGAGGACTGCAGATGCTGGAGACCAGAGTTGAAAAATGTGGTGCTGGAAAAACACAGCAGGCCAGGCAGCATCGAGGAGCAGGAGAATTGATGTTTCAGGCATAAGTCCTTCTTCAGGATTCCTGAAGAAGGGCTTATGCCTGAAACGTCGATTGTCCTGCTCCTCGGATGCTGCCTGGCCTGCTGTGTTTTTCCAGCACCACAATTTTTCAATCCATGAAGAGACAGCAAGCTAACATTTCAAGTCTGGATGACTCTTCATTAGACAAATATGGTGTTGGATTAAATAGTTAAAAGTTAAAGGAAGTTACAATCAAACCGATTAGACCACACGTGGACCATATGTTTGGTGTGGTCACTAAGTCTCAGGAGTCACCTTCCAGCGCTGATGCAGAGGAGGGTTACAAGACAAATCCTGATTTGTAAACAGCTAGATTTTCAAGGAAAGAGGCATCTAAGAGGTGATCTTATTGATGTATATAAATGAATAAAAAATAAGCAATGCTAATTAGGAAATTTATTTCAACTAGATTGTGAGGAAAACAAATAAAATTAGTAAAAAATTAGTGAGGAATAAAATTAGTAAAAAGCAAATTTGGAATTGATAGCCAAAATTTCTCTCACAGACAAATGATCAATAGATGGAACTGGCTCTTGGTTGGAGTGGTCAAGACAAACAAAAAACTTCATTAATATTTAATAATAATTGAATTCTGCAGAGGACATATTTAGAATATTTGCCATTGCAATGCAGGAGGACCTTGAGATGCTTCAAAGAGCAGTGACCGATGCTGCCAATCTTGAGGTTCAAAGACTGATATAATATGAGATGATGGGTAGATAAAGACAATGATTTCTACAGCTTGATTGCTAAAGAATGAACTTAGGAGACAATGTAATGAGGGCTCTGTTCCGAAAAGCTGTAACTAGACAGTGTGGATATATGTCCATTAATGGCCCAGGCAGTGTGTGCTTGAAGAAATTGTTTGGTCTGAGTCCATCTCTCTTGTCTTTGTTTACATCCATACTCATGTGTATCTGGAGATGGTAGATGTGTATGGTGTCCATACTGATGTTCGAGGCCTTCCCCAATAGATGGACCCTGCAGCGTATCTAGTGCATCATTACCCCCAGGAAAGTTACTTTGATTTATTAAGAATCCAGTAAATTTTCTTAGCTGTTTAATTTCTAGACAAATGCTCTCATTACCCTCCATTAATTCATCGATATGAAAATCTGCCAATGATTCATTCATTAAAGATTTAGATACTGTAGAGGTGAAAATTGCTATGGTCATTATACAGATTCAATTGGCCATGAGTGAGGATACAAACGGAAGATATCAATTCTCCACCTGTAATACACACTGCCTGGTATTCAACAGCATGTACAGGAAATGATTTTATATAAGGAAATTTTCTGAATTCCAGACACTGCCCTCAGGAAGAATATATTGACCTTGTTGTGGGTGCCATGCAGGTTCACCAAAATGTTACTGTGGTAAAAAGAATTAACTTATGACAACAGATTGCAAAGACAAGGTATCCATTCCATTCAGTAAGGAGTTGTCTAGCTGTAGTGTTTAAGATAACCAAAGAACTTAGAGTCATAAAGTCATAGAGATGTACAGCACAGAAACAGACCCTTTGGTCCAACATGTCCATGTCGACCAGATATCCCAACCCAATCTAGTCCCACCTGCAAGCACCCGGCCCATATCCCTCCAAACCCTTCCTATTCATATACCCATCCAGATGTCTTTTAAATGTTGCAGTTGTACTCGCCTCCACCACTTCCTCTGGCAGCTCATTCCATTCACGTACCACCCTCTGTGTAAAAATGTTGCCCCTTAGGTATCTTTTACATCTGTCACCTAAACCTATGTCCTCTAGTTCTGGACTCCCCCACCCCAGGGAAAAATACTTTCTGTATTTATCCTATCCATACCCCCCAGGGTTTTATAAACCTCTAGAAGGTCACCCCTCAGCCTTTGATGCTCAGGGTAAAAAGCCCCAGCCTACTCAGCCTCTCCCTGTAGCTCAGATCCTCTAACCCTGGCAACATCCTTGTAAATCTTTTCTGAACCCTTTCAAGTTTCACAACATCTTTCTGATAGGAAGGAGACCAGAATTGCACGCAATATTCCAACAGTGGCCTAACCAATGTCCTGTACAGCCGCAACACAACTTCCCAACTCCTGTACTCAATACTCTGACAAATAAAGGAAAGCATAACAAACGCCTTCTTCACTAGCCTATCTATCTGTGACTCCACTTTCAAGGAGCTATGAACCTGCACTCCAAGGTCTCTTTGTTCAGCAACACTCCCTAGGACCTTACCATTAAGTGTATAAGTCATGCTAAAATTTGCTTTCCCAAAATGAAGCACCTCACAGTTATCTGAATTAAACTCCATCTGCCACTTCTCAGCCCATTCGCCCATCTGATCAAGATCCTGTTGTAACCTGAGGTAACCTTCTTCGCTGTCCACCGTGGGCAGCACGGTGGCACAGTGGTTAGCACTGCTGCCTCACAGCGCCGGAGACCCGGGTTCAATTCCCGCCTCAGGCGACTGACTGTGTGGAGTTTGCACGTTCTCCCCGTGTCTGCGTGGGTTTCCTCCGGGTGCTCCAGTTTCCTCCCACAGTCCAAAGATGTGCAGGTCAGGTGAATTGGCCATGCTAAATTGCCCGTAGTCTTAGGTAAGAGGTAGATGTAGGGGTATGGGTGGGTACGCTTCGGCGGGGCGGTGTGGACTTGTTGGGCCGAAGGGCCTGTTTCCACACTGTAAGTAATCTAATCTACACCTCCAATTTTGGTGTCATCTGCAATCTTACTAACTGTACCTCTTATGATCACATCCAAATCATTTATATAAATGATGAAAAGTAGTGGACCCAGCACTGATCCTTGTGGCACTCCACTGGTCACAGGCCTCCAGTCTGAAAAACAACCTTCCACCACCACCCTCTGTCTTCTACGTTCGAGCCAGTTCTGTATCCAAATAGTTCTCTGAATTCCATGGTATCTAACCTTGCTAACCAGTCTCCTGTGTGAAATCTTGTTGAACACCTTACTGAAGTCCATATAGGTCACATCTACCACTCTGCCCTCATCAATCCTCTTTGTTACTTCTTCAAAAAATTCAATCAAGTTTGTGAGACATAATTTCCCATGCACAATCTCTAATCAGTCCTTGCCTTTCCAAATACATGTACATCCTGTCCCTCAGGATTCCCTCCAACAACTTGCCCACCACTGACATCAGGCTCACTCTTATATAGTTCCCTGGCTTGTCTTTATCAACTTTCTGAAATAGTGGCACCACATTAGCCAACCTCTAGTCTTCCAGCACTTCACCTGTGATTATCGATGTGTTCTTGTTGTACAGTATGGGCATTATGAGAGAGGAGTTTTTACCTGGGATTGAATGATTGTTCTTCAGATGGTCCCATTCATTAGCATTTCTTATCAGCATCTTGCAGTTTGTTTATCGACTGATCTTAAATCAGCAAGTCGTGTGGAAAACATATGAGCCAAATTGCACACAGTCATTCCTGGTAAATAGCAACAAAATAGGAACAAAGGAACAGGAGAAGACCATTCAGCCTCTAGAAACTTCACTACCGTTCAATTAGATCATGGTTCATGGCTGCATTCTGTAATCTATGTGCAGTGTAAATCATCTATGTATTTGTAGTCATAAAGAATGTGGAACATGTGTATTTGGATGCTATAAACATTCTGGGGTATTTCACCAAATGCAAGATAAGTAAGAGGCTCATAGCGTCAGGCCACGGAGTCTGCTCCATGTAGCAACCTACTGGATAGTCAACCATCCATGGTCATCCTGAAGGGCCCAGGAATCAATGACTAATCTCTTCAAAATTGTTGAGAGTAAACTGGGGAAAAAGGTCAGGGGAGCATTAGACTCATTATTAGAACCTTTTTATCCCAATTCATTTGAGGTTAGGGGTTAAAGACTGTTGTACTTGTTGGGAATAGTTGAATGTGGGAGGTTATGTGATTAACCTCCAGCAACATATTCAACAAGAATGAGTAACTCCAGGAAGACATGACGACCTGCAGCAATAAGACTGCCAAGTACTGATTCCATTCAAGGTGTTTGACATGATTAGGTCAGCCACTAAAGTTCTGCACACCTATAGCAGCATCAAATTCATGACCTCAATTAACTGCTAGATCTACAGAACAATAATTGATAGAGATTTGAACTGGAGCTTAATGCAATTTTTACTTCAGTACGCTAAACTAGATAAACAGTATATATAATGGTTATAATATTATGTGTAATGGATATGGCTATGTGTATTGGCTGTTCAATAATTTACTTCCAATACCTGTATCTAGGCTGTAGTTAAGGTTCTATTCTACTGTACATTAGTCAATGTTGCAGGACCTGCTGTTAGATCTGTCCCACTTCTCACTTACTTTGCCCCTGGAGTAACCTTGCAGCCAAGCAAGCTATGCCAGCACTGGAAGAGGACTCATGAAGCAATTATCCTGCAGCCTTCATAGCTATCACTATTGTAAAAGCATAAAAGAGTGTGTACCCCTTGTCTGTGGTTAATTCCATAATCGTCTGTTAGTAACTCTGAGCTAGTGGCAGAAGAAGGCTCCCAAGCTGGAACTCATCTGCTCCACTGCTTTTCTTCCTTCTTTTCTCACTTCTTCCTTTTTTTTAGTTTTTCTTTTCTCTACTTACCTTCTGGAGGGAGCTCAGTCGTGGAGGCAATGGCAGTGATGGCAGCAGTTAGGGAGTTTTGGCCGTTGGCCACAAGATGGCTTGGGTGCCTACACCGAGCTCTGGCAGTCAGCGGCATTGCAGCTTCTTTGAGGTCCTCGGCATGGAATAGGCTGGGGGTCCAAAGCGGGACTCCAGCAAGAGTGCAGGAGCAGGCAGCTTGGGACAACAGCAAAAGAAAGAACAGGGGAAGGTTGAGTCCTTGTGAGGAGTATGAGCCTAGCATGGCCAGACACTTATGGACAGTGGTGTTGAACTATTTACTATGTATCTTTGTTTTTCTACTTTTTAGTAAGAAGGATTGTAATGTTTAAGTTTTTAACTTTGTTTTCCTTATTTTTCTGCTTTGTACCTAAGATTCTGTTTCTCGGTCCCATTATAGCTAAGATGGCACCATAAGTGGTGACTTGAAAACTTCTCACTGTATTCATGTGAGTACATGTGACAATAAAACTAATTCAGCTCAATTCTCTTGAATATTTCTTTCCATGCTATATTGTGAATGATGTTGTTCGATTTAGTGTTGAATTCTTACTGCTCGTCATGAATAATTGCACATTAACAGTGAAGTATTAATGTGCTGCACATAGGCTATATCCGAGAAAGTACAATGCACCGAATGTCATGCTTTATATGAATTTTATACCATTGCATATGTTTATGTTACATATGACTTCATCATGGAGTCTGCATCTCTCACATAAATTAGCAATAACTTTTGATTTATAAAGCACCAATATTGTAATAAAATTTAGAAGTAATATTTGTGATGCATCTCAAATGTTTGATAATCAATCTGTGAGTCTGTTTGGCATTTCTCTGCTGTTCCTTAAAAGGGAAAATAGTGTATTTGAAAACATGCTAAAAATATTAATCTCCGGTTCAGTACCTTGGTATGATTATTAGACAGACTTTGATACTGAGCCACATAGGGATAATAGGACAGGTGACCTAAACCTTGCTTATTTCATCACTCACTGTATCATTGTGTATAGTTCTGTCACTGTATTACTAAAACCTGTCCATGCTTAACACTTTGACCAGAATGTTGAACGTTTCTGTAATACACATTTATTATATCAAATCAGCTTTATTTCAGAGATAGCAGTCTTACCTCTAACCCTGGAAGATTGTAAGTTTAAATCCCACTCTAGGACGTCAGCTTACATTGACGATTGCCACTTCATCACAGTTCTGAGGGAGAATTATAAGGTCAGAGGTGGGAATTTGACTCTTGATTACAAAATGTTCAGTACCATTCACAACTCCTTAAATGCCGAGGTAGTCTGTGTCCATACCCAGGAGGATCTGGATAATGTCTGAATTGGAGTTAAGACAACATGAGTACTAAGAAAAGACCATTTTCAATAAATGAAAATCTGACCATTTTCTTTGACATTCATGCACATTACAATCACTGAATCCCCCATGATCAACATCCTGGGGGTTGCTGTTGAACTTAAAATGAACAGCACTAGCCATACAAATAGTGTGGCTACAAGAGGAGGTCAGAGGCTGGAAATTCCAAATCCACCAGCAGCTAGCAAAACAAATGCAGAAAATACAAGGGAATACCACCACCTACTAGTGTCCCTCCAAGCCACTTGTTGATTTGATTTGAATTTTTTTTTTTAAAATTCAGTGATAAGCACCTCACCTCCTGATTCCCTGTTCTGTATCTACAAAGCACAAGGCAAGAATGTCATGAAATATTCTCCACCTGCCTGAATGGGTTTAGCTCCAACAACATCCAAGAAGCTCATTGGCAACCAGGACAAAACAGCCCTCCTGATGGGTATCCCATCCACCATCATCAATATTCACTTCCTCCACCATAATGCGCAGAGACAGCTGAATGCACCATCTACACAGTGCACTTCAGTAACTCACCCAGACTCTTTTGATAGCACCTTCCAAACTCATGACATCTACCACCAAAGAGGACAAGATGCACAGGAAGACCACCATCTGCAGATTGCTCTCAAGGTCATCCACCACCCTGACTTGCAACTATATTGCTGTTCCTTCACTGAACTCCCTTCTTCACAGTAATGCACATCACATATATAGTGTATACCTACATTGCATGGACTGCAGAGGTTCAAGAAGGTGGCTCACCATTACTTTTCCAAGGACGATTAAGGATTGGCAATAAATACTGATCTGATCAGCAATGTTCACATCCCATGAAAGAATTAAAAACATCATGTTTTCTCTATATCACTGAGTTCTAGACTTCTTAAAATCAATAAGTGAGAAAATTAGTTGAGAATTGAGGGGGAATCTTTGGATTGTTTACTTAAACAACTTCAAATAAAACAAGCCAATGAAGCAGCAAGATAAAAACTGTTTAATCAAAATAAAATGGTGTACCAAACTCAGATCTTCAAAACAGCATGATTCCACATGTATATTTATTTTGTTTCTGTCTTCTTCTATCACCTGGGATGACATTTTTCAGGAACAGGAAAATATTTGGGATTCTGGTGTGCCCAGTACATTGACCAGATGAGCATACCTCCTGAAGGAACAATGTAATTAGAAAGTGCATTTCCTTGGGATATTCAGAGCATTAATAAAGTATAATTAACAGAAGAGATCCCATTAAAAATATCTAAAAGATGATGTAACAATGTCTTGGCGTGGGCTTCAAATTTGCAGTTTTGGAGACAATACTTTCAAATAGGAACAGAAACCAGTGTTTTGATTTAACCAGTCTCGTAGAAAAAAAATCTGTCAATGAGGAACTAAATTCAATCTTGGCATTCCAGATGACCCAAGGCAAACTGTCAATCCCACATTCTTTATAATCACAAAGAACACCTACTTCAACTTTTATAACATCACCCACCTTCATCCTGGCCTCAGCTCATCTGCTACAAAAAGCTCATCCATTCCTTTGTTACCTATTCACTTGGCTATTCCAATGCTCTCTTGGTTCGCCTCTTATATATCACACTCATAAAATTGAGCTTAACCAAAACCTTGCCCGTTTCCTAACTCTAACTATGTTCTGTTCTTCCATGCTCATTCTCCCACATTGGTTTTCTACCAACCTATTTTAAAACGCCTCACCCTCTCGCTATATCTATAACCTCCTCCAGCCCTACAACTTTGGAGGAATAGTGGCAAAGTGGTAATGCTACTGGAATTGTAATCTGACAGTTTCATTTCCTGGGGTCGTGGGTTCAAGTTCCACCAAAGCAATCTGGAAATTTACAATTCAGTGAATAAATCTGGAGTTTAAAGTTAATCTCATAACGGTAACTGGGGCAACTATCATTGAGTGTGGTACATCAAAATGTCTGGATCACTAATTTTCTTCGAGGAAGGAAATTTGCTGCCTTATTTGATCTGGCCTACAAGTGACTCCAGGCCCACAGACTGGGCTGGAGGAGGTTACAGAGATAGGGAAGAGGTAAAACCATTTAGAGTATTTATAGGAACTTTTAAAATTAGGGTGTAGCTGGATCTGAAACCCAATGAAGGTCAATACAGAGGTGATGGCTCAACATGACTTTGGGAGTGAGTTAGCAAATATGCATGAGAGTTTGGGATGAGCTGATTTCAACCATTATCCTTGGAATTTCTAGGGAAAAGAACATTCTTGTGGATTACACTCTTGCAGGGAGAAGGTACTGCAATCGTAATGTCTTTGGACCAATGCAAAGAGCTTTTGGCGACGTGGATTCAATCCCCACCAATGGCAGCTACTGAAATCGGATCAATGACAAAATCTTGAAATGAAAGCTGGTCTCATAACCACCATGCTATCATTGATCGATATAAAAACCTATCTGGTTCACCTGAGGGAAGAAAATACACCATCCTCAGCTGGTCTGGCCGAAATGTGACTCCAGATGCACTCAAATGTGGTTGACTCTTAACCTTCCTCTGAAATGTTGGCGTATACCATTCAAGGGCAAGCCACTCCAATTCAGGGGTAATTAAGGATGGAGAGTAAAATGCTACCCCCAGTGGTGACCATCCCCTCCCTGTGTCTGAGATTGAGAGGGAGGTTGAAGAGGGGGGAGCTGTGATGGGACGGTGTTGGTGGTACTATCCTGAAGCCCTTTCTTGTTACTTTAGCTTGGTCAGGGTCACAAAAGGTCATGAGGTCGATTGGCTGAGGTAGTGAAGGGCTGTGCCACTCAGCGTAGCTCCCCTTGGGAGGAAAGGCCAGAGTCATCGTGGAGGGAGTGATTCCAGAGAGAGAGAGAGGTTGGGAGACACAGAGAGATAGACAGAACCTGCTGTATCTCTCTCTCTCTCTCCAGTCTGAGCGGAGATGATCTCACCTTGTTGAGTGCGCAGTCTCTGGAGCTGGGAGAGCCTCTCTCTCTCGCCAGCTATAGATCTCTTGTTTTCAGGCGTGATGGCAGCTCCTCTCGTCACCCTGGACGAGGAATGGCAGGATTTTTATGAACTGAAGCCGGACCGAGCCGGCGAGCAGGCTCGGTACGAGGCAGAGGACAGTCTGAATGAGCTGGGCTCCCTCAGCTCCCTGGCACTGCCTCAGCCCCTGGAAGAAATGGGCGAACTGGACAATTTCAGCACCGACATCATCAGTTTCAAGTCCATGGAGGACCTGGTGAACGATTTCGACGAGAAACTCAACGTTTGCTTCCGAAATTACAACGAGAAGACGGAGAATTTGGCCCCGGTGAGAAAACAGGCGGCGGAGGAGGAAGAATTGATTCGAGACGACGAGTGAGTAGATTTAGTTTATAAATAATCTCACCGAGATTTATCATTCCAAAGATTGGGGCTTCAAAATGTCATCACAACTGCATTAATTATAATTGCTCGATCTCTGATGAAATTAACATTGATGCCACTTCTTTGCATACATCACCCCCCCCCCCCCGCAAAAAAAATGTATTTATTCCATGGAGTTAAATTAACTCAATGCTGTTTTGATGCATGTGGAAGGTTGATTTGGCAATTCCCCCCCATCGCCCCCAGCAACAAACATTGTGAGATTTCCCTTGTGTTATTTGTAACCCTATACTCCCACCGCTTTCACCTGCAGAATAGTGACATTCACAGACACACATAAGAAATACACTGTAATGTCCTGATTGTCCCAATCCCTTGTGCAGCACCCTCACTGATTTTGTTTTGAACAGAATGAGATTGGAGATGGTTTGGGATGAAAATGTTGAGCCATATATGCGGTGTATATATATATATAGAGAGAGAGAGAGAGAGAGAGAGCTGCTGTCAGTGTGTGGGAGAGAGATGTTTTACAGATAATCACTGCACCAGACTTCTAAAGGCAAACCCTAGACCCCCAAGGGTTATCCACATGTGATGGGATGCATCCCGCAATGGCCATAAGCTGATACCAGTATTCCCATTTCGAAGCACTGGTTACCCTGTGGTACATTTTTCCCCAATGTTCTTCCCCAAGAAGACTTTATCATTTCTGTGTTCTTCCCGTAAAGACAGAGGATAATAAAAAGCTGGGTGGGTTGGCCATGGGAAATGCAGGGTTACAAGGGAAGGGAGGGTGGGTGCGTCTGGGTGGGATGCCCTTCAGGGGCTTGGTGTGGACTCAATGGGCTGAATGGCCTGCTCCCACACTGTAGGGATTCTATGACAGCTGCTTTGAGAAGATATCTGGACTGGACAGTGGGCTAGCATGGCCTGCTCAAAGGTGCAATCTTGGCACACAGTGGTAGCACACACTGCTCTGCCTGGCGCTGCTCCGCATTCACTTACACTAGGAAATCTGCTGCAACATTTTGGAAGCAGACTGCAGCCTGTCCTTTTCCAAGTCCCCAGTTAGTGAGAAAATGGGTGAACTGTAGCAATGCCTCTGTGGGTAAGGGCTTTAATCAGTGCAGCATTGCCATTACCAGTTTGTGTCGCATTGGCTGCTTTAATGAGGGGGCCAGCAATTAACCTCAGTATCTGAGTCTTTGTTACCCTTAATGTTAACATCCTTGGTTATTATCCAGCAACCTGGAACATTTGTGTATGCAGTGTCCTGGTATCCATTAAATAACGAAACAGTTATGCCCTGCTATGCCACTTACAACCAAAGTGCATGCTGTTCGTTGTTGCCTGGGTTAACATGCTTATTATGGTCATTAACAAAGACTGCCACTGGGCCATAGAATTGTAACAGAGTATATACCTTAAGGAGAGAAATGATGGAAGGACAAATAAATGATTGGAGGAGCTAATTAGTTATTCATTGGTGATGAGGTCAGGTTTCAAATTATTCAGTGATGTTAAGGAACGATTATTTTAGGATATTGTGGAATGTGGTCTGGAACCTTCATCAGCTCCAATCAAGTTAATAATAGCAGAAACACCTTTACACAGGATCAATACCATTGTTATTTAGAAATTCCTGCCAGCGCAATAAGTGATTTGACCCTTCCTGAACTAACTGAGTATTCATATCTCCTGAAGCAAACGTTGAAGCCCCTTATTGAGCTGTGAACCAGCCGGGCAGCACTCTTACCTTTAAATCCGAAGGTAATTCATCTTGAATTCCACATAGTTTTGAGTCTATCTGCTTCCTCTTCTCCCTATTGAAGAAGTGCCACTGGGTCAGAGATGCTGTCCTTCAGAAGATGCTTGTAACAGGTTGCATCTTATCATAGAAGCCCTGCAGCACAGAAGGAGGTCTTTCAGTCCGACCAAAATCACACCAACCCACTGTTGAGCATCTCGATCAGACCCACCCCTCTACTGTATCCTATAACCCCACATTTACCCTGGCCAATCCACCTAACCTGCATATAGAGTCATTGAGATGTACAGCATAGAAACAGACCCTTCGGTCCAACCCGTCCATGCCGACCAGCTATCCCAACCATGGGAGGAAACCAGACCATCCATCAGAAACCCATGGGAAGAACATGCAAACTCTGGACAGACAGTCGCCCAAGAGTGGAATCGAACCTGGGTCCCTGACGCTGTGAGGCAGCAGTGCCACCCATCTGCCAGGAACTCTGTAAGGATTCTGTCACTGTTTAAAGAGACATAATTTATTCAATATCTTTGCTAATAATTCTCTCTGAATGCTAAAATTCTGTTGCAGTTGACTATCTAACAACTGAAAAGGTGATGTACAAAGTGCTTTAAGCTATCTCAGTTTGACAGATAATTGTGTCAATGGGGATAAATAATATTGTGAGCTGTTGATGGCCAACATGCAAAACCTTGACCAATATTTATTATTGTTCAGCCTTATACCGACACATCATGCTAATTTCAGTGGGGACAATTTTGACTTAACCCACTTGTCAAGACTCTGATGGCTTGGGTTCAATGCTGGTTTTACACCACACTCAATTCTGCTCTGTATTCGAGTCATTGTTTGATTAGTTTCAATCACAGAAGGTTTACAAAATCATGAGAGGTATAGATAAGGTGAATGGCAGGTGTCTTTTCCCTAGGGTGAGGGATTTCAAGTCTAAGGGGTGTATTTTTAAAGTGAGAAGAGAAAGATTTTAAAAAGACACGAGGGACAATTTTTTAACATAAGTGTTTGTGTGTGGAATGAACCTCCAGAGGAAGTGGTGGACATGGCCACAGTTACAACACTTAACAGACATTTAGATAAGTACATGAACAAGAAATGATTTCGAAGGGTGTGGGCCAATTGCAGGCAGCTGGGACTAGTTTAGTTTGTGATTATGGTCGGCATGGGCTGGTTGGATTGAAGGATCTGTTTCCATGCTGTGTGACTCTATAAATTTATGTGTAAAAGCAATGCTGCACCCCATCCAGTGGGGTGGTATCTGACAAGACAAGGTGATAACTCTGATGGTCACTGGAGTGAGGTGGAGTTACCCTGATTAAGAAAGACCCTAGATTTGGTCAGCAATTGGTTCTGTGAGCAGATCTTGACCAGTGAGGCTGGGATCATTTAGTGATCCCTCAGCAAGGTGGTAGAATCAACTGAAGTGAAGCAGAGGCCACATCTGCCTGCTCATTAACGATCCCATGAAAATATGTTTTTAAAGAAAAAACACATCAGATGAGGTCTCTCTAGTGTTCTGGCAAATAATTAGCCCTGATCTAACAATTTTAAAAAATCAGGAAACTAACACTTCATTCTTTCAAGGGATGTGGGTGTCACTGGTAAGTTCAGTATTTGTTCCCCGTTCCCTAATTGCCCTTAAACTGAGTGGCTTCCTCGGGTAGTTAAGAGTTAATTACGGATCTGGAGTCACATGTGGGACAGTCTGGGTAGGGGTGGCAATTTTTCTTCTCTCATTAAGGGCATTAATGAATTTGATAAATTTTACAACAAACGATCATAGTTTCATGGTCACCTTTACTGACAGTTAGCTTACAATGCCGGATTTATTGATCAAACTTAAATTCCACCAACTACCATAATAAGGTTTGGTCTCATTTATTGGGGTATTAGCTTAGGCCTCTGATTTTCTACAGAATCAATATTATCACCATATCACACACTCAACTTTGAAAAATACTTTCAATGTGCTCCACTGATTATAAAGCATTAACCACAACCAATGTCAAGACTTTCCTCCTTATTCTTGCTCTGAGAAACAGAAGAATCTCTCCATAGATGTTGCCTCTGTCTGTTATTTGCAATAAAACAGATTGGAGATCGTTTCAAAGTGATTTCATATCTTAGTATTTGCATGCCATTGACTAAAGAACTGAGCTTTATCCCTTAAGAACTGTGATGCTATTTCAATGCTCCGTGTCCATGTCTCATCTGTGCCTTACCTCCTGTGTAACATATTACTGCATTATTTTGATTGTCACTACTTGAATATCATGATTTATTTAATGACATTCAGTGGGAGTGAAGGTTGGTCAATGGCATTACCATGACAATGGCATTGCCTTCTCATCCCCCTTTGTGTTGCTGGCTCCACTCTGAGTGTACAGAATCATTCAATTTACTTATTAAACAATAGAATGATTGGGGGCAGGAATTTTGATGGACAATGTAGCACAGTCCACACCACTTTCACCTTGAACCCCATTAGAGCAAACAGCAAAAGGTTGACTCAGATTATTCTTCCTTGAGAGGAGTGTTTGCCCAGTCACCTGTGTCTGTAGTTCCAGCATATTTTACACATTCTGCAGCCACAAAAACAACATGTATTTATGAAGCATCTGTGACATAGTAAAGTGTTAGCTTTATCAGAGAAAATTTCGCAGCTAGTTACACAAGTGAATATGAGAAGAGGTAACAGAAGCTTGGTCAAAGAGATGGTTTTTAAAGAATCTCTTGAAAAGGACAGAAGGGTTGAGGTACTTAGCGAGGAAATTTCATCCAAGCAGCTGAAGGCACAGACGGCAGCAGTGAGTTGAAGAAAATCAGTGATGTTTTAATCTATACAATTTGCAGATAATGATTTAAATACTAAGACCATGGGAAGGAATAATGGAAGGCCCCAAATCCATTGATTATTATAATATACATTTAAAGGATGTACTCCACGTTATTATTGGGAATTATCAATTACTGGGTAAATTGGTGTATGAAAAAAGTGGTAAGATGTCAACAGATACATCCTTTACACTGGTGCCATTGTGTGGGACAACAAACTTGGCACAGTTAACTCAGAGGTTTTACACAATTAGCAGTTTAGTCCTGGTCAATATTTATCCCTCAACCTATATCAAAACAAAATGGCTTATTTTTTACACATTGTGAGACCTCACTGAGTGCAAATTAGTTGCATTATCACTTTGCATGTCAATGATGACTGTATTTCAGAAGCACTTTATCGGTTCTGAAGTGCATTGTGGTGTGCTGTGAGGTTCTGTTGGTGTTAACTCTTCCTTCTGCATGGATTACAATCTTGTACCAGTGACCGCTATTCAAGTCAGCTCATTTCAACCAATTATGTGACTGTGATGGGCATCAGAGTAAAGTCCAAGACCTGGGTTCAAATCCCACCTGTTCCAGAGCTATGTAATAACACCTCTAATGAGAAAATGTAGAATGTGAAAGGAGCTATACAAATGTAAGGTTTTCTTTCTTTGAGAATTTCTGCTTCTCATGAAAGCAAAACATGAATGAATTGTGTTTTTGTGTTCGCAATTCTTTATCCCCCATCACCTAACATCAACACAGGGGAAATTGGCAAACAGCAGTTGGCATCTTAGCCATTGTTCCCTCCTCTATCCCAAGGAGACTGAATAGTTTGTAATGCTGTCTCTGCGATAAGCTACCTTTGCAAAATACTGTGGATGCTAGAACTCTGAAATAAAAACAGAAAGACAGCAGTTTTGGGGACAGAAACAGAGTTAATGTTTCTGGTCAATGATTTTTGATCTCCAACTGATGGTCTGTTTCCTTTTTACATCCAATGGATTCTGGAGGAGGGGGATTTTGACTGTCCCTCTCACTTGAAATTGGGCAAACTGGACAGTGAAGTTGCCTCCATCTTTTCCCTGGGATCATCCCTACTCTTCATTGCCTGTGATGTGTAAATGTGATGGGAGCCTATGGTTCTTGCCTTTTTTGTTCCACTTACCACAGCTTCTTTCAGCTGCCACAAACCAAGTTTATGAACAGGGGATTCAGGCAGTGTTGGTAATTACCCTGAGATACCCCTTGAAAGTGTAGACCGAGGTGACAGTCTTGTCTTCCCTAGTATCTGCTTAATGGACCAAACCCAATGGAAGCCTTAATCACTGCACCAAGCCTGAACTGTGGGTGATTTCTGTTGCATTACATCATTTTTAAACAGGTTATTGCTCATAGAATATGGATATCACTGGCAAGGTCATGGTTTAATATTAATGAACCAGATGAGTTTTTACGATTATCAATGGTAGTTTCATTGTCACCGTTATTGGGACAAACTTTCAATTGCAGATTTTATTAATTGAATGTTAAACTGCAGAGTTTGCTGTGCATTGATTCATAGTAGTAGGGTCACAGAGATGTGCAGCACGGAAACAGACCCTTCGGTGCAACTTGTCCAGGCTGACCAGATATCCTAAATTAATCTAGTCCCATTTGTCAGCATTTGGCCCATATCCCTCTAAACTCTTCCTATTCATGTACCCATCCTAGTGTCTTTTAAATATTATAATTGTATCAGTCTCCACCACCTCCTCTGGCAGCTCATTCCATGCTCTCACAACCCACTGTGTGAAAAGAATTCTCTCCGGCCCTTTTAAATCTTTCCCCTCTCACTTTAAACCTAACCCCTCTAGTTTTGGACTCCCCTATGGTGGGGAAAAGAGCTTGGCTATTCACCCTATCCATGCCCCTCATGAATTTATAATCCTCTATAAACCTCAGCCTCTGACACTCCAGGGAAAACAGCCTCAGCCTATTCGGCCTCCACCCCATTGCTTAAACACTTCAACCCTGGCAACATCCTTGTAAATCTTTTCTGAACTCTTTCAAGTTTCACGACACCTTTCCAATAGCTTGGAGACCAAAATATTTATCTGTGTCTTAGGATTGCTAATTAAGGGACAATACCATCTTGTCGCACCTAATGGCGTTATGGCAGTGTCCACTCAATCACATGCTCAACATCACTCCCCACTTTCATTGAAGTTGCTGAGACTGATATATCAATGGACATATTTCCACTATTTTCCGTTGTCGCCCGAAGGCATAATTCTTCCATTGTCTTCCTCGGGATCACCAATCATCCTGTAGGAGGAAGCCTGACTGATTTGGAAAGGAGAAAGCGAGGACTGCAGATGCTGGAGATCAGAGCTGAAAATGTGTTGCTGGAAAAGCGCAGCAGGTCAGACAGCATCCAAGGAGCAGGAAAATTGACGTTTCGGGCATGAGCCCTTCTTCAGGGCTCATGCCCGAAATGTCGATTCCCCTGCTCCTTGGATGCTGCCTGACCTGCTGCGCTTTTCCAGCAACACAATTTCAGCTCTGATTTGGAAAGGAGCCAGCTCAAATAGATAGCATATCTCTCATAGAAAGTGAAGGTGTTCTTTGCACAGTTTCTATCCAGTGTCTAAGTCCCGAGGAGTATATTAAAGACACAACTTCACTGAAGCCAATTTTTAAAAGCCAGTAATGATCTCAGGACATCCCAAAGTGAACCAGCCAATGAAGTATTTTGGAAGTGTCATCACTGGTCTATGAATACATGATTTGTGCTCAGCAAGGTCTAAAACAGGGCACAATGAGATTGATCATTACCCATTTATTGCTAGGAATTATTTAATTTCCAATCAAACACTATAACTTTGGCAGACTCTCTTGATACATTCTGGTTGTCTTCAACTAAAGTCAATTAAAACAACACATAATTTTCCTAACTGAAATGTGATAGCACTTTACTTCTGTTGGCTTAATACAGATCAGGGATCCAATGTGAAACTTCTCCTGGTCAGTATAATTCAGGTGTGTCAGAATAAGTCAGTATAGGTCAAGCTTGCAAATGCGCTTAAACACTGTGTACTGTGGAAATAGAAACTTCCTTCACAGCCCCTTAGATGTTGTATAAAGGGTTTGATCTGACCGTACGATATGGTCAAGTGACCCAGTACGCATTACCACAGAAAGTAATGCAATGTCACATGATGTTCCTTACTCTAGTGGCAAGATAAGGACATACAGCACAGAAACAGACCCTTCGGTCCCACTCGTCCATGCCAACCAGATATCCTAAACAAGTTTGGTCCCACGCCAGCATTTAGCCGATATTCCACTAAACCCTTCCTATTCATGTACTCATCCAGATGCCTTTTAAATGTTGTAATTGTACCAGCCTCCACCACTTCATCTGGCAGCTCATTCCACACACGCACACCCTCTGCATAAAAAAAATTGCCCCCTTAGGTCCCTTTTAAATCTTTCTCCTCTCACCTTAAACCTGTGCCCTCTAGTTTTGGATTCCTGTACAGTGGAGAAAATTTACCCTATTTACCCTATCCATGCCCCTCATAATTTTATAAACCTTTATAAGGTCAGCCCTCAACTTCTGATGCTCCAAAGAAAATAACCCCAGCCTATTCAGCCTCTTCCTGTAGCTCAAATTCTCTAACCCTGGCAACACCTTTGTAAGTCTTTTCAGAATCCTTTCAAGTTTCACAACATCTTCCCTGTAGCAGGGATTTGAATGCAGTATTTCAAAAGTTGCCTAACTAATGTCCTGTACGGCTGCAACATAACATTCCAAACATATACTCAATGCACTGACCAATAAAGGCAAGCATGCTAAACATTTTCTTACTACCCTGTCTACCTTTGACTCCACCTTCAAGGAACTAAGAACCAACACCCCACGGTGTCTTTGTTCGGCAGCACTCCCCAGGGACTCACCATTAAGTGTATACGTCCTGCCCTGGTTTGCCTTATCAAAGTGCAGGACCTCATAATTGTTTAAATTAAACTCCACCTATCGGATCTCGGTCCATCAGCTCATCGTACTCTGAAATTCATTTAAGAAAGTGTTGGATAGAGCTCTCAAGGATTGTGGAATCAAGGGTTATGGAGATAAGGCAGGAACAGGATACTGATTAAGGATGATCAGCCATGATCATATTGAATGGTGGTGCAGGCTCGAAGGGCAGAATGGCCTACTCCTGCACCTATTGTCTATTGAAATGACCTTCCTCACTGTCTACTATTTTGGTGTCATCTTCAAACTTAATAACCATTTGCCCTATACTCACATTCAAATCATTTACATAAACACAGTGGACCCAGCACCAATTGATGTGGCACTCCTCTGGTCACAGACCTCTAGTTTGTAAAACAACCCTCCACCATCACCTTCTGTCTCCTACATTCATGCCAATTTTGTATCCAAATGGCTAGCTCTCCCTGGATAGAGCAGGTAAGCATACTTTACTTTGGTAAAGAATCACATGGAGACCAATTTATACCCATTCACATGGCAGGAGCATGTTAATGCCTGACTAGAAGTATCCCGATGACATCAGGCCATGTTTCCAATGCTAGAGAACTGCCTCATCCTTCACCTGCAGAGTTAGAAATCACTTCCACATCATACTCACCTGCAGAGCCATATTCACAGCTTGTGTTTCCTTTCCCTTCCCTTTCACCCATCTTGTTCCAAAGCTCTGTCTCCTCCTTGCCAAGGCTTAAGGTGACCTCATGAGGCTCTCAGCACTTTTGCCTTCCCACAGTGACTGTCTTCGTTAATTGGCTTAATCCCTTTAACCTTCCACCATTGTCCACTCCTACCACTTAGTGGTAAGTTTGAGAAGGAAGTAGGCAGTGAAAATCCATGTTATCAATGAGCAAGCAGGGAGGCTCGTTGAAAGATACTTCAGTTGGAATAAAGTATCTTCATTCTCTGCTTTCAACAATGGTCTTGGGGAAGAATGAGGTGGGAATGGCTGCTCAGGGTTCACACTGCTACCTCATAGCACCAGGGAGCCAGGTTCAATTCCAGCCTCTGACAGCTGTCTGTGTGGAGTTTGCACATTCTCCCTGTGTCTGTGTGGGTTTCTTCCTGGTGTTCCAGTTTCCTCCAACAGTCCAAAGATATGCAGGTTTGGTGGACTGGCCATGCCAAATTGCCCATGGTGTCCAGGGATTTGCAGGCTAGGTGGATTAGCCATGGGAAATGCAATGTTTCAGGGTGGCTTTGGGTGGGATGCTCTTTGGAGCGTCAATGTGGACTCACTGGGCTGAATGGCCTGCTTCCACACTGTAGTGATTCTATGATAACAGCGAAGGTAATAATGACTTTCTGCAATTGCCCAATGTGGAAAATTGGATCTGCCACCTCTCCCCTTTTCCAAAGATATGGGAGATATACAACGAGCAGCTGTATCGCACCAATACTCAAAATCTAATTTACACCCCCTCCCCCCACTTTCCTACTCTGATCCGAATCTGTAACCAAGTCCAAGTGAATGACTTAAGAATTACAGTAGTCCCACTTGATTGAGACTGTTGTAGCTCATCAATCACTTCCACGTTGTAAATTATAAACGGCTGGTTCAGTGAAGCCCAGTTTTAGAGCAGAGACATGTCTCATCAATTTCATTTGATAACTCAGATACCTCTGAGTGCATACAGAATGTTTTCTCTCTTGCTTCAACACAGTCCTTGAGCCATAGATTTTAAATGGGTTAAGGTTATATTTGCAATGCCCTAGCTTACAATAGCTGCAGTTACAAGGATATTAATGAGCTTGACAAGCACACTGAAACAAGTACCTCTGCCATCTCATGAGCAGATTGAGGTAAATCTAGCTGGATAGCCATTCCTCCATCTACTGTGTTCAATTAGAACAAAATCTCATCCTCCCTTCTCTATGTCAAATCATCATAAGTTATCCATTGATTTTATTTGTTATTGTACCTCTCCATGTTAATGTCGAAATCTCTGTTGATAGGGAAGTGCCGTGACAATTGTTTTTTTAATGAATCTAATGGATGTAAGGTTTTAATATTGCATTGTTCAAACATTAGTGACAAACACTTAATGCATGAAATTCCTTTGTTTGTTTTAATGGACTGGTTAAATGAGTAAGCATAGCCATTAAAGTAGTAAACAGAGGAACTGCATATCAGTGCAATAATTGCTAACCTTCCTAAAACCTCATTTAAAAACTTTAAGTATCTAATGATGCGCTGTTTCCACAGTCTCCTGACAACTGTTCCAAATTGTCATTCAAGTATTGGAAACCCATTCAATGTAAATGTGCCTAGTATTCTCTACATGATCTGATCAAAGTGTTTAAAATGTTAAAAGGATTTGATTGAGTAGCTGGGTAGATAGATTTTATGAAAAGTCATCATTTATTTGAGATGATGATGCAAATAAAACAAGTAATCATAATTTATGAAATAATTTAATTAAATATAAATTCTTAAATATTAAAACTGCCCAATGGTTTATGTTTACAAACAATGACCACACATGGCAAAATATAGGTCTCTCTCCTTGAGCAGCACGGTGGCTCAGTGGTTAGCACTGCTGCCTCACAGTGCCAGGGACCTGGGTTTGATGCCCACCTCGGGCACATTCTCCCTATATCTGTGTGGGTTTCCTCCTGCTGCTCCGGTTTCCTCCGACAATCCAAGGATATGCAGGTCAGGTGAATTCTCCATGTTAAATTGCCCTCAGCGTTAGGTGCATTAGTCAGGGGCAAATATAAGGTAGGGGAGTGGGTCTGGGTGGGTTGCTCTTCAGAGGGTCGGTGTGGGCTTGTTGGGCCAAAGGGCCTGTTTCCACACTGTAGGGAATCTATTCTAATCAATTTACAGAATAGAAACAAAAGCCACTCTGCACTTAGCAATAACATCCACAGATTCCATGTTGTGAGATTGAATTATTTCAATTATTAATCTATTCTAGGCTATTTATAAACTTTGTGAAAGAAAGAGTTGGTGCTGTGGTACTTCATGGGCCGGAGACAATGCTGTCTGGACCAACATTTATTGTCCATTTCTAATTGCTCCTATATGGGTGATTAGGCCATTTAAGGGGGTGGTTAACAGTTGACCACACTGCTGTGGGTCTAGACTCCCATGAAGGCCAGGACAGGTAAGACCAACTAATTTCTTCCCATAAAGAACATCAGTGAACCAAACGGGCTTTTACAAATTTGGTGAGATGGTTAATATTGGACTAGCCTGACTTTAATTGAATTAAAATTTCACCATGTGATGGCATTCAAACCAATGTCCCCAGAGCATTAAGCTGTCTCTAGATTACTCATCCAGTGACGTTATCACTGTGTCATTGCCTCCCCATGTAAAAACAGAGAAACTATTTCCTCGATGGGAAATTCAAGGTCAGTTTTAAATTAGAGCCACAATATTTTGAAGCTACAGTTTTTCACTTTTTGGTTCAAAGGATAGTGGATATTGGAAATTCTTGTCACTACAAAAGGCTGTGGATGTTGGGTTAATTGGAGTTTTAAAACAGATTTATGGGGTTGCTTTTAGGAATAAAATGAGGGATCGGGAGCAAAGATAAACAGAGTTGAAAGATCCTTCATAGTCTGATGAAATTGTGGAGGTAGGTAAAGAGGGTCTGAATGATTTACTTCTGGTCTACAGCGATTGGAACCAGACCTTGTTGGTTATGAGGTCCTTGATTGGAGTTGATAACCTGGGCCAATCAGGAAAGCCTTGGCTGACCAATATAATCAGGAGATTTAGAGTCTCTTCAGTTTAGAAGAAAAAAAGAAATAAAAATAACCAGATGGTTGGGATTTGAGGTTTGTCCTTATTTCCCTGAAAACAGGTTGTACCATGGGATGTAGGGTCTTGCTTTGCCACCCCTTTCCCCTGTAAATTGCTGTTTCTTGTATACGGCTGTTCATGTTAACTGTTTGTTTGTAATTTGTACTGTTTAATAACATTTTAAAAACATTTATAACCAGGAAGTTGACTTGTGTACAGATACCCCTGGGTCTCTCTGCTCCTGCCTATCCTTTAGAACAGTACCCATTGTTTTATACAGCCTCTCAGTATTCTTGGTATCTAAGTGCACCACCTCACACTTCTCTGCATTGAACTCCATCTGTGACCTTTCTGCACACTCCACCAATGTTTCGATGTCCCTTTGGAATTTCACATTGTCCTCTTTAAAGTTTACAATTTTTCCAAGTTTCCAGTCATCTGTCAAAACATATATATATATATATATATATATATATACAAGGAGGTCCCTTGCCAACAAATCATCCCTCTAGTCTTATTCAGCATGAATGCTGGTTTTTCCCTTAAACTGGTATTCACGTGAATTGTCCTGATGAGCCCAACTTGAAGAGATTTGACAGAATCTGTCTCTCTTTTCAGCAACACTCAAGTTGAGTGCTTCCAGACAGCTAATTAATGAGAATGGTAAATACATAATTTGTCAGTTGTTTAGTTGATGAACTGAACATTAACAACAGTGAAATGGAAAATATATAACCAGGAAGTCGGGCCTGGCTGTCCCTGGAACAGGAGTACACGGTGTCCACCAATACTCTCGATGTCTTTAAGGAGAGGTAGACACCGCGGGGTGTGGAGTGCTTTATTTCTCCCTCCAATTCTGTTTTGATTTAATCCCTCCCTTTCTTCTTTCACATAGGCATTGCCCCCATGGGACTCTGCTTAGAATATAGAATCTCCACAGTGTGGAAACAGGCCCTTCGTCCCAACAAGTCCACACCGACCCTCCGAAGAGTAACCCACCCAGACCCATTCCCCTACCCTGTATTTAGCCCGGACTAGTGCACCTAACCTGCACATCTCTGAACACTACTGGCAGTTTAGCACGTCCAATTCACCTAAACTGAGCATCTTTGGATTGTGGGAGGAAACCGGAGCACCAGGAGGAAACCCACACAGACACGGGGAGAATATGCAAACTCCACACAGACTGTCGCCCAAGGCTGGAATCGAACCCAGGTCCCTGGTGCTGTGAGGCAGCAGTGCTAACCACTGAGCCATTGTACCATTCCATTGATTTCTTAGCCGCTTGGCTGTTTTTCCAGGTGGTGGAATGTTAATAAAGTTATTTACACCTGGTGTTTTCACTGTGTAGAAAAAGATTAAAAAATAGACATAACAGGAGATTAGAATCTCCCCAGTTCATGGTCCAATCTCCCTATGCTCCTGTTTTTGTCCAAGACTTGACTCTTTTACACTAAAACCTCTTTGGTGCCGTTTCTAGCAAAGGCTGTCTCCGAGTAATCCTGGTTGATTTTGCCCCAACAAAGGTCAGCTAATTCCTAATACAAAAAGGTCAAAGTATCAGTTTAGCTCAGTTCCTCTTGTTTTGCCCATGCAGACAATTAAGGGAGCTAGCATGTTAGCCATATACCTTGATGCACTTCTGACTCAGACGCGTAATTCAGCTTGTAGATGGCTCAACCTTGGCTGCAGCTTCTAGTGCAGTAAAATTAGACCGGGGCGATTCCAATATCACAGAGACCTTACTTTTGCAACAGAAAAAACCGGGAGAAAATCTACTGCCCTTGCCTGTCCTGTCTTACATGTACATCTCCGCCCACAGCAAAGTAGTCAACTCTTAACCATCCTCTGGGCTAGCCCCCCCATACAGGGGCAATTAATAATGGGCAATCCCAAACTTGTTCCCACTGTGACCCTATCTTGAGATTTAACTTGTCAGGATTCTCTAAATGAGAACTGTGGGAGTGTAGTACGAGAAGTTGTGAGAGAGGGGCCAGTCTGAGAGGGAACACAGCTGTTCTAACTCTGTCAGAGCTCCGTGCTGTTTCATAGCTCAGGGCCCCAAAGTTTCACCTTGTCAGACTGGACCCCCCACTTTGAGAGGCATGATCTGTACCACCTTGAAGCCTGATATATTTTTCATTCTTTCATGGGATATGGCGTTGCTGATAGGTCAGCATTTATTACCCATACTTAATTGCCCAGGGTGCAGTTAAGTATCAGCCACATTGCTGTGAGTCTGGAATCGCTTGTCAGCCAGATCAGGTAAGGACAGCAGATTTCCTCTCTAAAGTGATGGGTTTTTCCAACAATCAATAAAAGATTCATGATCACCATTAGGCCCTTAATTCCAGATTTTCACATTCCGCTGTGCCTTGGGAGGATTCAATCCCAGGTTCCCAGACATTAGCTGGGTCCCTGGATTAACAGTCCACTGATAATATCATTAGGCTGTCACCTCCCCATTTGTTGACCTTTTTCCAATTCTGATGATAATTCATTTACCTGAACTGATTGGATCATTTCAACTCCAAACAGATGGAAATCGTTTGAGTGGGAGGTTAAGTTGTTAAAATTCAGAAACATGAATCCACACTGTAACATGCAGATGGTTTCTAGGGGAGGCCAGGGAACGAGAAACCAATCCACTCTGGGGAATCTCTGATTTTTTTGAAGGAATCCACATTTGATTAAGGATTTTATTTCTAACCCCAAGTGATTGGGTTTTTTGGACATGAGGAAATATGGCAATGAGAGAGAGGAGAGAATGCTCTGCCCCGGTACGCAAATTTATTTACAACATTGCATTTGTACCAGGAGGTGCAGGAGTGTTTGCCCTAATCCAACAGGCTAACATCAATTTCGCCCCCGTCCCATAATGTCATTCACTGTAGCCCAGCTCAACAACACACTTGTAATCACAGGCCACCCTGAAACTTGACTCAAATAATCCTCAACATGCTCCATGATCACTGATTGTCCCCACCCTGAGCTCACAGAGACTGCCCCCCCCCACTGTAATCACTGACACTCCCCCCCCGCCCACTGTAATCACTGACACTCCCCCCACTGTAATCACTGACACTCCCCCCACTGTAATCACTGACACTGCCCCCCCCACTGTAATCACTGACACTCCCCCCACTGTAATCACTGACACTGCCCCCCCCACTGTAATCACTGACACTGCCCCCCCCACTGTAATCACTGACACTCCCCCCACTGTAATCACTGACACTCCCCCCCCACTGTAATCACTGACACTCCCCCCACTGTAATCACTGACACTGCCCCCCCACTGTAATCACTGACACTCCCCCCACTGTAATCACTGACACTCCCCCCACTGTAATCACTGACACTGCCCCCCCCACTGTAATCACTGACACTCCCCCCACTGTAATCACTGACACTCCCCCCACTGTAATCACTGACACTGCCCCCCCCACTGTAATCACTGACACTCCCCCCACTGTAATCACTGACACTCCCCCCACTGTAATCACTGACACTGCCCCCACTGTAATCACTGACACTCCCCCCACTGTAATCACTGACACTGCCCCGCCCACAGTAATCACTGACACTCCCCCCACTGTAATCACTGACACTGCCCCCCCACTGTAATCACTGACACTCCCCCCACTGTAATCACTGACACTCCCCCCCCACTGTAATCACTGACACTCCCCCCACTGTAATCACTGACACTCCCCCCACTGTAATCACTGACACTGCCCCCCCCACTGTAATCACTGACACTCCCCCCACTGTAATCACTGACACTCCCCCCACTGTAATCACTGACACTGCCCCCACTGTAATCACTGACACTCCCCCCACTGTAATCACTGACACTGCCCCGCCCACAGTAATCACTGACACTCCCCCCACTGTAATCACTGACACTGCCCCCCCACTGTAATCACTGACACTCCCCCCACTGTAATCACTGACACTCCCCCCACTGTAATCACTGACACTGCCCCGCCCACAGTAATCACTGACACTCCCCCCACTGTAATCACTGACACTGCCCCCCCACTGTAATCACTGACACTGCCCCCCCACTGTAATCACTGACACTCCCCCCACTGTAATCACTGACACTCCCCCCCCACTGTAATCACTGACACTCCCCCCACTGTAATCACTGACACTGCCCCCACTGTAATCACTGACACTCCCCCCACTGTAATCACTGACACTGCCCCGCCCACAGTAATCACTGACACTCCCCCCACTGTAATCACTGACACTGCCCCCCCACTGTAATCACTGACACTCCCCCCACTGTAATCACTGACACTGCCCCCCCACTGTAATCACTGACACTCCCCCCACTGTAATCACTGACACTGCCCCCCCCACTGTAATCACTGACACTCCCCCCACTGTAATCACTGACACTCCCCCCACTGTAATCACTGACACTCCCCCCACTGTAATCAATGACAGTCCCCCCACTGTAATCACTGACACCCAGAGTGTAATCACTGATACTCCCCCCACTATAATCACTGACACTGCCCCCGCCCCTCAGTAATCACTGACACTGCCCCCTGCCCCACTATAAACACTGACACTGCCCCCCCCAGCCCCACTGTAATCACTGACACTCTTTCCCCCCTCCACCCCCCACTGTAATTACGGACACTGCCCCGCCCACTGTAATCACTGACACTGCCCCCCCCCGCCCCACTGTAATCAATGACACTCTTCCCCCCCCACCCACTGTAATCACGGACACTGCCCCGTCCACTGTAATCACTGACACTTCCCCCCCTACTGTAATCGCTACCACTGATACCCCCCACTGTAATCACAGACACCTCCCCCCCCACTGTAATCACTGACACTGCCCCTGCAGTAATCACTGACACTGCCCCCACTGTAATCACTGACACTGCCCCCGCCCCACTATAATCACTGACACTGCCCCCCCGCCCCACTGTAATCACTGACACTCTCCCCCCCCCCAACTGTAATTACTGACACTGACACCACTCACTGTAATCATGGACACTGCCCCGCCCACAGTAATCAATGACACTTCCCCCACTGTAATCACTGACACTCCCCCCCACTGTAATCACTGACACTCCCCCCCACTGTAATTACTGACACTGGCCTCCCCACTGTAATTACTCCAGCTCAGCACTGTCCCCATGAATTGTCCTACCTGTCTATCTTCTTTTCCACCTATCCACTCCACTGTCTCCCCGCCCCCGACCTATCATCTTCATCCCCTCCCCCACTCACCTATTGTACTCTATGCTACTTTCTCCCCACCCCCACCCTCCTCTAGCTTATCTCTCCACCCTTCAGGCTCTCTGCCTTTATTCCTGATGAAGGGCTTTTGTCCAGAACGTCAGTTTACTGCTCCTTGGATGCTGCCTGAACTGCTGTACTCTTCCAGCACCCCTCTAATCCAGAATCCCCCACTGTAATCACTGACACCCCCCCACTGTAATCACTGACACTCCACCCGACTCTAATCAATGACACTGATACCCCCCCACCGTAATCACTGACACCGCCCCCACTGTAATCACTGACACTCCTCCCCACTGTAATCACTGACACTGACACCCCCCCACTGTACTCACTGACACTGCCCACCCCCCCACTGTAATCACTGACACTCCCTCTCCCCCTCCACAGTAATCACTGGCACTCCCCCCACTGCAATCACTGACATTCCCCCCTCACTGTAATCGCTGACAACCCCCCCACTGTAATCTCTGACACTGCCCCCCCTTGCTGTAATCACTGACACACACCCCACTGTAATCACTGACACCTCCTCCACTGTAATCACTGAAACCCCCCCCCCCCCAACTGTAATCACTGACACTCCTCCCCCACCCCCAACGGTAATCACTGACACGACCCCCCCTGCACTGTATTAATGTGCTCTCTAGTTTTCGGATTGAGTTGATGTATCTACCATCTCCGTCAGATCCTAGTAATTAGACCTGACCAAATGTAGTTGTGCTTATTGTTCTGAAGCAATAACAATAATTTATTGAGCAAGGACAAGTGTGATGGGCTGAATGGCCTCTTTCAATGCTTTTTTTATGGCTTCTAAGAACAGTGCCTCTTCTGTAGATACTCAACAGTGGTGTATCCTCTACCAGTAATTACTAGATAGACTCAAAACAAAGCAAAGACAGAGGAGGGTTGTTGGAAAAGATTTATTCAAATGACCTTTACACATGGAGATGACAAATACCACAAGGTATTATGGGTGGTCACACATTTCTGTACTGTCCTTTGGTCCTCTGCAACCTTCCAGCACTCCAGTTCACCCTTAGCTGTCACAACCATTTTCTAACCCTGTCCAAACCCACCGACACTACTTCCAACCTCCCTCATAATTCCCTAAATACCATCCTTCCTGTGTTGCAACCTGTGCCAGTGGATTTCCATTGGATCAGCCATGCATATCCTCCAGGCCAGCTCCAGAGTGCGGATGTTGGAAAAGATCTGGGAAATCATATTTACCTATAGTAACTGTCTGTGTGAAGATTGCACATTCTCCCTGTGACTGCCTGAGTTTCTTCCTGGTGTTCCGGTTCCTCCCACAGTCCAAACATGTGCAAGTTAGGTGGATTGGCCGTGCTGAATTGCCCATACTATCCAGGGATGTGCAGGCTCGGTGAATTAGCCATAGGAAATGCAGGGTTTCAGGAATAGGGTAAGGGATTGGGTCTGAGTGCTCTTTAGAGAGTCGATACACACTCAATGAGTCGAATGGCCTGCTTCCACACAGTAGGGATTCTATGATTCCATTCCTCGCCCTGAAATCCTGCCAGAATAATGAATGGGAATTTTGCCTTGGTTTATGTCTCTCTGTAGTTGCTGTCTGACCTTCTGAGCATTTCCAGTATTTTCTACCTTTATTTCCAAGAAATAACAAGTTGGTAGTCTTGGATTCAATTATAATGGAAAATGCAACGTGAATCTCCGTGACGGGCACAGAGGAATGATTAAGAGGCTGACACACACATACTACTTACCATGTCCTGCTGAACTCAGATACGATATCACAGTTCTCCCAAGGGATCTAAGAGCTCCAACTAGACACCCTAGGGACTAAATCAGGATACTTACTGTATGAACCTCTGCGCAGCAATCAGAGATGTACTACAGTGCTTTCCAGCATGATAATTAATTCAGAAATCAGGTCAGTGAGCTGGAAGGTGACACCAACACTCACAGATGATTTATTTCATAATTGACAAATAAAGGTTGTGACTCGATGATTTAAAATAAACTGAAATTAGACTTTAGATATTTGACGAATCAAGGGGGAGAAGCCACTGTTAAGATTGATGTGACGGATTGACAGGATTTTCTGATGGAGGTTTGCTCTCAACAATGAATTCAGAGTTGTACCAACTAGACCTGAAATGAGTCAATCATTGTGCCTCGCTAAGCAGACTAATGATTTGTTTTCAAAGGGACAGACTTATCATCTTTGCGGACAAGAACAGGAATCTGTCTTGATGAGGGAGGCATGCAGTGAAACATAATGACTTTTCATGCTGCTGAGTTGAAGATGCCTCCGGTCTGATTCAAGGTGTTGCTGCATCTGCAGCTGGTGTCCTAGCACCAAGGTCAGACTCTGAGATTATAATGAACAGGGACTTTGGCAAGCAGTTGAGGGAAAAAAAAATTCTCAATGGCAAGAGAAATATATTTTCTCCACTTCAATCATTGCTGAAGACAGAAATAGAAACAGATGGTTCATTGTTCCTGTAGCTCGTGTTCGATTTGCTCAGCATTTTCTAAGTATTAATTATGGATAGGATATTTGTTATATTGATAGTCAAGATGTTTTGAGTGAGAGGGATAAATTGGTTGCCTTCTTCTATGTTTTTGGTCCTTCACAAAGATTTACATTCTTTTTTAGCATGACACAGTGCATCTCTCCATTTAAAATGTAGAGTCGTAGAGTCATAAGGATGTAGAGCATGCAAACAGACCCTTCGGTCCAACTCATCCATATCGACCAGGTATCCTATCCTAAATTAATCTGGTTTCATTTGCCAGCACTTAGCCCATATCCCTCCCTATTCGTGTACAAATACAGATACCTTTTAAATGTTGCAATTGTACCAGCCTCCACCACATCCTCTGGCAGCTCATTCCATACACGCATCACCCTCTGCATGAAAATGTTGCCCCTTAGGTCCCTTGTAAAGCCTTCTTCTCTCACTTTAAACCTATGGTCTCTAGTTTTGGAGTCCTCTACCCTGGGGAGAAGAGCTTGGCTGTTCACTCTCTCCATGTCCCTCATAATTTTATAAACCTCTATAAGGTCACCCCTCAGCTATCAATGCTGTCTTTTGTTTAATTCACATTGGTTTCATGAGAATTGGCCAACTTATGTAGGTCAGTTTAAGACAGGGGTTTATTACTTTTTAAAAATTGTTTGTCTATACAAGTCCCATATACTAAATTAGCTGATGGGATGGTAAGAACAAAAGCCCATTTTTATATCCTCGTGACAGCGGTAACCGGGACGTATTTGTCATTTTAAAAAGTCGCAAAATGCCAGCTGTAGTCAGCAGAGACATTGTGAGTGTCAAGTTTCTTGAAAGCGGAGTCATAGATAGGCAGGATGGGGAAGAAGATATTTGGTATGGTTGCCTTTTATTGGTCAGTGCACTGAGTTTGGGTTGTCATGTTGCAGCTGTGCAGGACATTAGTTAGGTCACTTTTGGATTACTGCATTCAATTCTGCTCTCCATGCTGTAGGAAAGATGCTGTTAAACTTGAAAGGGTGCAGAAATGATTTACTAGGATGTTGCCGTGGTCGGAGGCTTTGAGGCTGAATAGGCTGGGGCTATTTTCCCTGGTGTGTCAGAGGTTGAGGGGTGACCATATAGAGGTTTATAAAATCATGAGGGTAATAGATAGCGTGAATGGCCAAGATCTTTTTCCCAGGGTTAGCATGTCCAAACCTAGAGGAGAGGAGAAAGGTAAGAGGAGAAAGGTAAGAGGAGAAAGATTTATAAGGGACCTAAGGGGCAACATTTTCATGCAGAGGTTGGTGCGTGAATGGAATGAGCTGCCAGAGGAAGTGGTAGAGAGTGGTACAATTACAACATTTAAAAGACATCTGCTTGGGTATATGAATAGGAAGGATTTAGAGAGATATGGGCCATGTGCTGGCAAATGGGACTAGAGTCATAGACTGGATTGATGGTCGACATGGATGAGTTGGACCGAAGGGTCCATTTCTCTGTTGTATATCTCTATAAGTCTACAACTCTGAAGAGGTACAATTTGGTGACTCGTAGCATAAAATATGGACCAAAAGTGTTGGCTGAGGAAAAGAAGACAGCTGATGCTGGAATGAAAGATTACAAAGTCCCTTCTACAGTTTTAGAATCTGTTAGATTTGGACTAGATAGAATGTTTGTAGAGGATGTCTCAACAGGCATGTGTATCACGACCACTGAATCTGTATGGAATACCCTTCAAGATCTGACTGAGAATTGACAGAAAGTCCCCAGCCATACATATACAGTTATCAAGACATTTGCAGGTCTGCTGTGGAATGGGTGAAAACTAGACCAGTGTGTTCGAAGGTTTCTGCAGCATCGTCCTAGTGGTCATTGTCAATGTCCAGTTTCTGCCAAATTATCCTCCATTTCTCTGGCTTCCTGTCACTGTATTAACATCATGGTGGAGCAGGGAGCAGATTTATAGCACTCTTGGATTCAGTGGGAAAAAGATACAACCAAGCTGTCAGGACTAATAAGCACTGTTTCTGATCTTTGGTGGTTGTTGTTAGAGCTGCACCCTGCAGCAGCAAGAAGAGCTCAGATGGCAGGGCTGAAGAAGATTGCCTCGCTTTCTGAAGGACCATTCTCCACGTTTTCCAATAAACCAGGCTGACAGATGATTACCCTAAAGTGACCACTTCAGCATTGCTGGCTGGGAAGTGAGCATTGACCTACATGACACAGAGTTGGTGGAATTTGATGAGCTGAAATTTAATGAAGAGAAGCACTTCTCTGCTCATGCCAGTCATCATATTAGACCCCGACAAATCTGCATAACACATCATATTAGTCCTCTACAAATCTGCATAACACGTCATATTAGACCCCTACAAATCTGCATAACTTGTCATATAACCTCTGCAAATCTGCATAACCTGATGGATAACTGCATTAATTATAATCACTTGGTCAATCCAGAATCGTGATGAAATGATATTGAGTAGGTGAGATGCAGAGGCCGTTGAGGTCCAGAAGGCACAGTATGTGGGCACCACTGGCCCGGTTGATCCTTCACAGCCCTTGAACTGAGTGGCTTGCTGTGGTATTTCAGAGGATCATTAACAGTCAAACACGTTACTGTGGACTGGAGTTACATATAGGCCGGACCAGCACATTTCCTTCTCTAAATGGCAGGAGTGATCCTGATGGGTTTACCCAACAATCTGTGAGAGTTGAGACTGAGACTAGCCTTACATTCATTTAAATTTGAAGTTCCATCAGCTGCCCTCTTGAACCCATGACTTCAGGACATTAGCTTAGCTCTCTGGATTTCCCCGTCCAATAACATTACCACGATGCCCCTGACTCAGAGCCAGAAGATTGGACTTTGCCTAACTGCTAGGGTTGTCTCTAGGCTATTAGTGCCCTATTTCTCTCTATGTCTGTTTCACCTCTGAGACCTGGGTAGCACCTGGGCAGGCAGCGAGTGGAGAAACTCTTCTGTTGGTTAAGGAGTTAATCCGACTAAAGGCATAAGTTGTTGCCAAGAAGCTTGCTCCCCCATTGCTGCTCCTGTGCACAATCACAAAAGGCACTTGTCCTCCAAGCGTGTGTTGGGTCGTAGTGAGGGGATGTGTGCAGCTGACAGCTAACAATAACTCTTGTTATTCCAGGATCTGGGATGCTTTGACCGACAACTACATCATGAGCACAGCTGATGACTGGCGGACAGCACGACTACAGGAACTCAATATGAATCTCTCCAACCTGGAGGTAACATTGAGGCCTTGTCTGAGGCTATGCTTAGACTATCAGTAACACTGGGGTTGGGAGGTGTGTTCAGGAAATAGACTCAATTTACATTACAGTCAGTTCTGTTTTAATGCGTTAGTTCCATTCCCAGGCAATCCTATGTTATCAGAAAATCGCATAATAGCAGCACCATTTAAACTAATGGGGCTCGAATTGCATTATAACCAATACACACTTTAAAAGTTTATGCTATAGAAACATTTCCCCAAATCATCTATTGCGTACAGTGAATTCACATTAACATAATGAGTGTTATAGCAGAACAACCTGTATTTGAATCAAGGCTTGCCCAGGACTGGGATTATTTCTTCTTAGCTATTTTTCATATTCTGATGAAAGATAAGATTTGAATGGGTTTGTTCCTAGATTTGATGTAGTGTTGCCTTCTCTTGGGTTCAAGTCTCACTCCAGAGACCTGCAATGCCTTAGCCCTATCATGAGTCTGTCAGAGTGTGTCACTCTGTTTGAGGTATCGGATGAAATGATAAATTGAAGTCCAGCTCCCCAAATAGATCTCACACTTCAGAGTAAAGCAGTGATGGTCTCTCCCTGTCTCCTGGTCAATGGTTACCCCTCACCAAACACCAGCAGTGACCTGGTCATTTTATTCATCACTGTTGATGGGAGCTTGCTGTGCTTGAGTTGACTGCCAACATTGATCACATTTGAAAAGTACTTCATTGGCTATAAGGAGATGTTTGATATAAAGTGCATATGACAATCTCTATATGATGACAGATCTTTTCTTAAAATTCATTTAAATCAACAGTAGAGCCTCAAAGTTATACTTGCAGAGATACTGCTACTTATTGATGCCTCTCAGTCGTTTATGTTTAGGACTGTTCCTGCTCAAGCAGCCCTGATATTTTAGTGGGAAGGTGTACAGATCAGAAATTCCCAGCTGAGGTTTCAGGTCTAGGGTCATTTATAGAGTCATAAAGATGTACAGCACGGAAACAGACCCTTCAGTCCAACTCGTTCATGCCGACCGGATATCCTAAATTCATCTAGTTTCGCTTGCCAGAATTTGGTCCATATCCCTCTAACACCTTCTTATTCATATACACATCCAGATGCCTTTTAAATGTTGCAATTGTACCAGCCTCCACCACTTCCTCTGGCAGCTCATTCCATACATGTGCCACCCCCTGTGAAAAGGTCGCCCCTTAGGTCTCTTTTAAATCCTTCCTCCCTCTCCTTAAACCTATGCCCTCTAGTTTTGGACTCTCCACCCTGGGGACAATACCTTATCTATTCACCCTATCATGCCCCTCATGTTATTATAAATGCTTGTAAGGTCACCCCTCAGCCTCCAACACTCCAGGGAAAACAGTCCCAGCCTGTTCAGCCTCTCCCTATTGCTCAGACCTTCCAAACCCAGCAACATCTTTGTAAATCTTTTCTGAACACTTTGAAATTTCACAATATATTTCCTATAGCAGGGAGATCAGAATTGCACACAGTATTGCAATCGTTTCCTAACCAATTGAGTTGTTTTTAGCCCTGAGTGATGTAAAGGCTGTAATTGGCTGGAAGGGAAGAGGGAAATTCTTTCCTGGTCTTCCTCCAGCAATTCCCCATGGAAAATACACACTCAGGGTCATCAACACCAGCTAAGTGCAGGATCAGACTCAACTGTGCTGCTCAGATGAGCCTTGTCTGTAATAATGTCTATCATATCATTGTAACCTGTAACTAACATTCAATAAATGAATCATGTTAACTACAAGAGTACAAAGTGGTTTTCCTCTGCCGAACTAGATCATTCAAACAAAATAGTTTCATATTTACCTTTATCGTTAGCAATTGCTGTTACTGGGTAATGAGTTGGCATGACCATACAACGTGCACCAACAGGAGTCAACCATCGGAGGGTATGAGATTTGGCACCAAAACCATATATGGAATCCTCCTGATAGATAAAGATGGTTTGAAGCAAGGGCAAATTTGGAGGCTGGGCCATGCTCTGTATCCAGGAAATCTGGTTGGAGATGAGTGAGCAATAGATGTTGCCATTCAGCTAAAGGCAGCACGGAGCTAATCGGCATCAAATTGAGAACCTAATGAGAAGCTTCTGCTAGTATCTCTTTGTGTTCATTGTGGAGTTAGGCAGCTCTCAGGAGTCTGCCTCCTGCTGGCAGACTGCATGGCTATCAGGGATCATGCCCCATAATGTGACTGAGGTTAAGGAAGGTCACCAATGCATCCCATATGCATCCCTCCAGGGGGGTTTTCCTACTGCTCCAAGGGACCTACTAGCATTGCTCACTTCATTTAGTCCATGTTGTGGAACCATGCTGAGGTCCACTCCATTTTAAGTTGCTCCTTGACTCCCTGAGAAGCAGCCATTTGTGGTGGGGCTCTGCCCTCCCAGGCTGCGGGCCCTCTGCCTGAGCCTGCAATGTCAGGGTTCAGAGTGTTTTGCTGGAAAAGCTCAACAGGGTCAGGCAGCATCCGAGGAAAGGAGAGTCAATGTTTCGGGCTGGAGCCCTTCATCAGGAGCCCGTCGATTTTCCTGCTCCTCAGATGTTGCCTGACCTGCTGTGCTTTTCCAGCAACACACTCTCAACTCTAATCTCCAGCATCTGCAAACCTCACTGTCCCCCTGCAATGTCAGAGGTTAACCCACCAAGATTAATCAGGCCCACAGGTATTTCCTGGAAAATCAAGCTAGATTGTGCACCGCAGACCCATGTGGGATTGAATACTGGAATGGTCCACCACTCCTGAAATAAGTAATCAGAATGGTATTTATCATCTCTCCCTGTATGTGTTACTAGAGAAGGGCTGTTTAAGGTAATTCACGTTGCTGTGATGGGCTTAAGAGGTAGAATCGTAGAATCCCTACAGTGTGGAAACAGGCCCTTCAACTCAACAAGCCCACACCGACCTTCCAAAGAGTAACCCACCCAGACCCATTCCCCCACCCTATTGTCTTCTATTTACGTCTGACCGATGCACCTAACCTACACATCCCTGAACACTACAGGCAATTTCGTACAGCCAATTCACCTGACCTGCACATCTTTGGACTGTGGGAGGAAACTGGAGGAAACACAGGCAGACACGGGGAGAATGTGCAAACTCCACACAGACAGTCACTTGAGACTGGAAGTGAACCTAGGCCCCTGGTGCTGTGAGGCAACAGTGCTAATCACTGAGCCACCGTGCCCCACCCCACCCTCCACCACCACTGTGCTGCCCCTGATTAGCAGTAGATAAGTAGGAGAGACACTTTTCTTGAAGAGCAAGAAGATTTATTGTGTGATAGCAGTAAATCTAACTAAATTTGGTCAGATATAATTACCAGGATTTTAGGGAGTTGGGGTGGCATGGTGGCACAGTGGTTAGCACTGCTGCCTCCCAGTGCCCGGGACATCAGGTTTGATTCCAGTCTCTGGTAATTATCTGTGGGGAATTTGTACATTCTCCCTGTGTCGGTATGAGTTTCCTCCCACAGTCCAAAGATGTGCTGGTTAGGTGGGTTGCCCATGCTAAATTGCTTCCTAATATATAGGGTTAGGTGGATTAGTCACGATAATTATGGGGATATGGTGGGGTCTGAGTGGGACGCTGTCCAGAGTGTCAGTGCAGACTTAATGGGCCGAATGGCCCCTCTCCACACTGTAGAGATTCTTTGACTCTGAGTTAGTATGGATAACTGCATCCTTCAAAACATAGGGTAGAACATTCTTGTCTCCAACCACAGCATGTGGGTGACAGTAGGAGCATGGCTGGAGTCAATGTAACATGAACATTAATTCCTTCAGGACCTTCTCCAACAGAGACTGCAAACACATAAAAGAACTTGCAATCATGTCTTCAGGATGTGGTGAGATGGTTACCAACTATTTTTGAAGTGTGGCCACTGTTGTATTGGAGGAATTGTAGTTGTCAAATTGATCACAGGTTGACCCCAAAAACGTCAGTGTGTCTGCAGTGATTGTAATGAGGTCAGCCAGATGGACATCATAGTATGAGTTCCCTGTTTGGGGTGGTTAATCTGGTCCAATCAGGGAGCCCTGGCTGACAGATATAAGCAGGAGTGTCAGGAGTTCTGTTCACACGAGGAGCCGGCTCTGAGCTAGCTGGGTCTGTGTCATGTACTATGCAGAAAGGGTGCATAGGGTGACTTGGTGATGGCATACCAGCCTCTGTGGGGTTATTTCAGTGACAATGGTCAGAAAATCAATTTCTATATGGGTATTCCAGTCATTTACATAAATGATTTGGATGTGAGCATAAGAGATACATTTAGTAAGTTTGCAGATGACACCAAAATTGGAGGTGTAGTGGACAGCAAAGAGGGTTACATCAGATTACAACAGGATCTTGACCAGATGGGCCAATGATTAGATTAGATTACTTACAGTGTGGAAACAGGCCCTTCGGCCCAACAAGTCCACACCGCCCCGCCGAAGCGTAACCCACCCATACCCCTACATCTACATCTACATCTACCCCTACCTAACATTACGGGCAATTTAGCTTAGCCAATTCACCTGACCGGCACATTTTTTGGAGTGTGGGAGGAAACCGGAGCACCCGGAGGAAACCCACGCAGACACGGGGAGAACGTGCAAACTCCACACAGTCAGTCGCCTGAGGCGGGAATTGAACCCGGGTCTCCGGCGCTGTGAGGCAGCAGTGCTAACCACTGTGCCACCGTGCCGAATGGGCTGAAAAGTGGCAGATGGAGTTTAATTCAGATAAATGCGAGGTGCTGCATTTGGCAAAGCAAATCTTAGCAGGACTTATACACTTAATGGTAAGGTCCCAGGGAGTGTTGCTGAACAAAGAGACCTTGGAGTGCAGGTTCATAGCTCCTTGAAAATGGACTCGCAGGTAGCTAGGATAGTGAAGAAGGCATTTGGTATGCTTTCCTTTATTGGTCAGAGTATTGAGTACAGGAGTTGGGAGGTCATGTTGTGGCTGTACAGGACATTGTTTAGGCCACTGTTGGAATATTGCGTGCAATTCTGGTCTCCTTCCTGTCGGAAAGATGTTGTGAAACTTGAAAGGGTTCAGAAAAGATTTACAAGGATGTTGCCAAGGTTGGAGGAGAGGGAGAGGTTGAACAGGCTGGGGCTGTTTTCCCTGGAGCGTCAGAGGCTGAGGCGGTGACCTTCTAGAGGTTTACAAAATTATGAGGGGCATGGATACGATAAATAGGCAAAGTCTTTTCCCTGGGGTCGGGGAGTCCAGAACTAGAGGCCATAGGTTTAGGGTGAGAGGGGAAAGATATAAAAGAGACCTAAGAGGGTGGTGTGTGTATGGCATGAGCTGCCAGAGGATGTGGTGGAGGCTGGTACAATTGCAACATTTAAAAGGCATTTGGATGGGTATATGAATAGGAAGGGTTTGGAAGGTTATGGGTCGGGTGCTGTCAGGTGGGACTAGATTGAATTGGGATATCTGGTTGGCATTAACGGGTTGGACTGAAGGGTCTGTTTCCATTCTGTACATCTCTATGACTCAGAGCTCAGATCAGGGTACAGACCAGACTGACAGGTAAACCTTGAACTTAGAACATTACAGAGCAGTACAGGCCCTTCAATCCTTGATGTTGCACCAATCTGTGAAACCAATCTGAAGTTCATCTTACCTACACCACTAGTAACTGAACTCCAGGAATAACATTTCCCATCAACCATGACCCTCTATCTTTTTTCAGCCAATTTCCGATTCAAACCACTAAATCACCCTCAATCCCATGCCTCCATATTTTGTGCAATAGCCTACTGTGGGGAACCTTATCAAACACCTCACTGAAATCCATATATACACCACATCAACTGCTTTACCATCCACCTGTTTGGTCACATTCTCAAAGAAAGCCCTTGCTGGGTTTATTTAATTAGCAGTGGATGGTGTGCACTTCACACCCATTTACACATGTAAACCAATGTGAGGTTAGGACAGTCACTGTGACAAGCCTTCCCATTGCCCATCCCAATACTGTGCTTTACTCCCATGGCTCTGAACAATGAAAGTTGTAGTTTAGATTAGATTACTTACAGTGTGGAAACAGGCCCTTCGGCCCAACAAATCCATACCGACCCTCCAAAGAGCAACCCACCCAAACCCATTCCCCTACATTTTACCCCTTCACCTAACACTATGGGCAACTTAGCATGGCCAATTCACCTAACCTGCACATTTTTGGACTGTGGGAGGAAACCAGACCACCCGGAGGAAACCCACACAGACATGGGGAGAATGTGCAAACTCCACACAGACAGTTGCCTGAGATGGGAATTGAACCCGGGTCTCTGGTGCTGTGAGGCAGCAGTGCTAACCACTGTGCTGCTCAAGTGTGAGGTGGTCTGATTGCTGTAGTTTAGTAACAGACAAAAGAACTGGATAAAATACTCAGGGCAATTGTTGCAGGATTACGAATGAATATTCTCTGAGACAATTTGCTGCTTTGTACCACGGCTCAGTTTCAATGAGAATTCTCATTTCAACTTGCGGCTGATCTATATTCAAAGGGTTAAATATATTAAGAAGGCAGAGATTCTAGCTGGAGCAGAAAAACTTAAAATTGTGCTTTGGGAACAAAATAAATTATGTAAGTTTAACTGAGTACAGAAATGTTTTCCCTGGTCGATAAAAATCCCACAGGAGGATTGTTTCCATGGGCTGTAACCATAATACAGTCAGTAAAAACTTTTTGTGGTCTTGTACAGGGTGTTTATGTGTAATAAGATCAGGTCGACAGAATTTTTAAAAAGTGGTCCTCATGGAATGAGGGTGTCACTGAGTAGACCAATGTTTGTTGTCCCTCCCGCATGAAGAGTCACTCACATTGCAGTGAGTCTGGAGTCACGTGTAGGCTAGATCAGGTAAGGATGGCAGATTCCCAAAGGACTTTAGTTAACCAGGTGGGTTTTTTTTAATGCTGAAGAAGGGCTGATACCCGAAACGTCGATTCTCCTGTTCCTTGGATGCTGCCTGACCTGCTGTGCTTTTCCAGCAACACATTTTCAGCTCTGATCTCCAGCATTTCCAGTCCTCACTTTCTCCTCGTTTTTTTTTAATGACAATAAACAGTGGCTACATGGTCACCATTAGGCTATCTTTTCATTCAGTCTTATTGTTGAATTCAAATCTCACCACCTGCCTTGGTGAGATTCAAACTCATATCCCCAGAACATGAGCCTGGGGTTTGGGATTGCTAGCCTGGTGTCATTACACCACCGCCTCCCCCTGGTGGGATGTAAGGGACCACCTTCCAGTTGTGCTGGGTTTGATGTCTCATAGCTGCTTTTGCACATGCTCAGTAGCTGTGTTTAGAGTAAAAGTATAGCAAATCTTTACAATGAATACAGTCAGTAAAGGCAACTCAGGAGTGCTCCCCAACCAGCCGGATTAAAGATAGGGCAGACTGGGTGTTAGTGATATTGTACGCGAGGAGGCTGCTTGTTAAATCCAGCATAAGATCTTGCCATCAGTGACTGGTCTGGCCTGACCTGGATGGAACTTTATGGAACTTCCCTAGTCAGCAGGACAAAGGAAGCACCACCAGTTTAATCAAAATAAACCGCAGAGCATCAGGTACAGCAGAGAATTGGGTAGCTCACTTCTCCACACATGGACCTATTGAAGGCCTCATGAAGCCAATTAGTAACCAACCTTATCCAAAAGCAAATTTGCTCATGGGATGAGAATGTCATGGCTTGGCCAATAATTATTGCCCATCCCTAAGTGTCCTTGAGGAGGTGGTGATGAGCTGCTTTCTTGAAATGCTGTGGTCCATTTAGTGTGTGTGTGTGTACCCACAACACAGTTAGGGAGGGAGTTCTAGGAAATAACAGGATGGTGCGTGGTTCAGAGGGAAAGTTGCTGGTGGTATTCCCATGTATCTGCTGCCCTTGTCCTCCAAGGTGATAGAGGTTGCAGGTTTGGAAGATCCTTGGAGACTTGTTTCAATGCATCTTGTAGATGGTACACCCTGCTGCTACTGTGCCTTAGTGGTGGAGGGTATGAATGTTGAAGGTGGTAGCTAATAAAGTTGTCTGCATTGTCCTGGATAGTGTTGAAATTCTTAAGTGTTAATACAGTTGCACTCATCCACACAAATGGAGAGTATTCTATTGCACTGTTGACTTGTGGGCTTGTTTATTGGGGACAGGCTTTGTGGAGTCATGAGGTGAATTAGTCACTGCTCTGATCTGCTCTTGTTGCCACAGTACTTAAGTGGCTCATCTAGCTCAGTGTCTTCCAAGCCCAGCTATTTTACCCATGGCAGGAATGGATGGAGCAAGTTTCCTGTAGGTCCCCTATGCCCATTTGAAGCATCCACACCCCTCAAGACCACACTTTCCCTTGTCTCCTCACACCCCCACAGCAGACCTTGGACCTCTCAAACTTTATGCTCCCCAGCTCCCTCATCCTCTTCACCAGACCCTGCTGAACTGGCCTTTGCTGAGACCAGAGAAGTTATCCTGGAGCTGTACAAAAAAACATTACTTAGGCCACAGCTAGAGTATTGTTTGGAATTCACAATGCAGGAGGGATGTAGAGCACTAGAGAGGGTGTAGAGATGATTTACCAGGGTATTGCCTGGGCTGGAGAGTTTTGGTTATGAAGAGAGATTGGACAGACTGAGGTTATTGTGGTTCTGTTCGCCGAGCTGGGAATTTGTGTTCAGACGCTTCATCCCCTGTCTAGGTGACATCTTCGGTGCTTGGGAGCCTCCTGTGAAGCGCTTCTGTGAAAAAATGGCCAAACTAACACACAACAGAGAGGGCACCACAACACACACCTGGGTTAGAAACCTCTCCCACAGACAGCTCACAGACACGGAAAGAACAATACTGGCCAAGGGACTCAACTACAACCACAGGGACGCCAAGACAGCAGACTTCCTAGCAACACTAGAATGCACACTCAGAAACAATGGACTGACAGAAGAGATACAACAAACAGTGAGACAAAGTATCGTACCTCTGATAACAAGGAAAAGACAAACACATAACCGCAACACCAAGGAGAGGGAAGCACTAAAGTCACTAAGAAACGATAAGAACATAATCATACTACCAGCAGACAAAGGCAGAATGACGGTCATCCTGGACAAAGCAGACGACATCCAAAAAGCGCAACAACTACTTGCAGATACCAACACCTACCAAAAGAGGGAGTTTGACCCCACCCCACAGCTCACCAATACAATAAACAACACAGTGAGGAACCTACAAAAAAACGGACAGCTAACCAGGTTTGACCTATAACGAATGAAACCTGAAAGCAACAACACCACCAGATTCTATGGATTACCTAAAGTGCACAAACCAGACATCCCACTCAGACCCATAGTGTCACTACCAGGGACACCATCACACAAACTGGCTCAAGAACTACAGCAGAAACTGAAACACCTGATCAGCGGATCCAGACAATCGATACAATCGACACAGGAATTCTTGGACATCATCAGAAATATACACATAGACAAGGAAGAAACTATGGTCTCATTCGATGTAACGGCACTGTTCACCTCTATCGACAAAACCCTAGCCAGAGAAACAATAGCCAACCTGCTGGACATACAGAATTGACAACAGGACGGTGAACCTATCAACAAAGACGGCATACTCAAACTACTGGACCTGTGCCTCACAACACACTTCGCACTCAACAACCAAATATATGAACAAATCAACGGCACACCCATGGGCTCACCGATCTCTGGACTCATAGCAGAAGCGGTAATGCAAAGGTTAGAACAAACAGTCTTCCCGCAAATTCAACCCAAACTCTGGGTCAGATATGTAGATGATACCTTTGTAATCATTAAGAACATGGAAATAGAGAACACACACCGGATCATCAACGCCACACTCACAGGAATCCGATTCACGAGAGAGGAAGAAAAGGACAACCAACTCCCATTCATAGACGTGATGGTACAGAGAACACCTAACGGAGAATTCACCACAATGGTATACAGGAAAGCCACACACACAGACCAAGTCCTGAACTAAGAATGCAACCACCCCAACACACACAAAAGAAGTTGCATCAAGACACTGTTCAAAAGGGCCACAGCACACTGCAGTACACCAGAACTGCAAAAAGAGGAAGAAGAACACCTATACAATGTATTCGCCAAAAACGGATACCTGCGCAATTTCATCAACAGATGCCTAAGGGAAAGACAACAGAACGAGGACATGCTACAACCCAAAGGACTAGCCACGTTACCATACATCAAGAGCATTTCCGAACTGACAGCCAGCCTACTGCGACCACTAGGACTCATAACAGCACACAAACCAACAACCACTCTCAGACAACAACTCACCAGGACAAAGGACCCGATACCCAGCATGAGCAAAACAAATGTAGTGTACAAAATCCCATGCAAGGAATGCACAAAACACGACATAGGACAAACAGGAAGACAGCTAACGATCCGCATCCATGAACACCAACTAGCCACGAAAAGATACGGCCAGCTATCCTTAGTAGCCACACACGCAGATGACAAGCAACATTAATTCGACTGGGACAACACTACTATTATAGGACAAGCCAAACAGAGAACAGCCAGGGAATTCCTAGAGGCATGGCACTCATCCACAGATTCGATCAATAAGCACATCGATCTGGACCCAATATACCGGCCACTGCAACGGACAGCTGGAACTGACAACCGGAAGCGACAGATTCAAACCACTACAAATGCCGGAGGAAAGATCACAGAAGTGCTTCACAAGAGGCTCCCAAGCACTGAGGATGTCACCTAGACAGGAGACGAAATATCTGCAACACAAATTCCCAGCTCGGCGAACAGAACCACAACAACGAGCACCCGAGCTACAAATCTTCTCACAAACTTTGAAGACTGAGGTTATTTTCCTTGGAGTAGAGGAGGCTGCGGGGGTCATGATTAAGATGTATAAAATTATGGGGGACATGACCAGGAAGGAACTTTTCCCGTTGGTGGAAAGTTCAATGAATAGGGGGCACAGATTTAATGGGCTGAGGTTTAGAGGGGATGTAAGGAAAAACCTTTTCACCCAGAGGGTGATGCGAATCCGAACCTCCGTGTCTATAAGGGTAGTGGAGGCAGAAACCCTCCTAACATTTCTGAAGTATTTAGCTGCACATTTGCAATGCCAAGGCTACAGGCCAAGTGCTGGAAATTAGAATTAGAATAGTTTGGTCGTTGTTTTTGTCCAGCACACTTGGACCGAAGAGCCTTTTTTTTTGTGTTGTACTCCTCTGTGACTCAAAATGACTGAGACAGCCATTATTTCCCTGAGCCTGCTCCCTGTCAACTCTTTAGCTGAGGGACACAGAGCAGCCATGATGGCCTATGAAATCCAGTCCAAAGAGTTGGCATGGTCACTACATGCCTCCACACTGTAATAAATAGATTCAGACCCATGAGCAGTTTTTTGCTTTTGAAGCTGAGAAAGGACAATTAGTTTGTCCCTGAACCACTTTTCCAAGTGCTGTGTCTGGGGACTCAGGGATGTCATTGTAATCGAGCACAGCTTGTCCTTGCTGTAGAGACACTCTGTTAGCTTCCAGGAGCCCCAAGGCTGTCTGGCCTCATGTTAGTTAGTACACTAGTCAGCAGGACAAAGGAAGCACCACCAATTTAATCAAAATAATCCGCAGAGCACCAGGCAGGTAACTCCGCAGTGAAGTTATTGTATCAGAATTGCCTGCACTCAGTAACTGATCCCCAAAGCAGCAGACGTCTTCACATTCTGAAAAAGCTGATGGGTTTCCATGGATACTTTATCATATCAAATAAAACCCCAGAATGTCATTCTCTCCCTCACATTAACTGATCAGCACTAGATATATTTATCAGAAAACCCTTCCAAACCTGCAATCTCTATCACCTTGAAAGACAAAGATATAAAATGTGGAATAAACATGAATACTTTATGTACATTTGCAGTAAAGTATCTAATTAAGGCTAGCGTTCATACCTGCTGGTCTTATGTGGTAAAACCTCATTTGCTCAAAGCGATAGGAGACTGACTTTCAAAATGATTCTTGTTTTTTTTTTGACAACCACCAATTTGTTTATCATGACGGCAAGAAAATGCAAAACTATTACTGAGCACTAAAAGATAGAGGAGATGTATATTACTGCTCACATCTTTTCAATAACTCAAACCATTTTTGTTCTGCTGTCAGGTAAAATTGATGCATGTGATGAGGTCCTTCAGAGAAAAGGGACTGCTAAATGTTTCTGTGCAAACTGCACACATTTGTACATTAATGTGACTTGCAACCAATGTTTTATGTAAACATTTTAAAAAATATGTCTATTGCAGCAAACTACTATTTTCTCCTTGAGGCAGCAGCATTGGAGATCATTTGGTTCTGTCAATAATGAAACTGTATAAAAAGATCAGGAATGAGAGGGCCCAAATGTAAAGTAATTTGCAAAAGAAGCAATTATGACATGGAAAGAAAAATCACAGAGGACAGAACTGGAACATGCTGCTTGGAAGTGTGGACAAAATCAGCTCAATTGATGCTTAAAGAGGGCGTTAAATGATTATTTCTGCAGAGACAATATTCAGAGTTATGGGGAAAAAGACAGGATAATGACACCAAGTCCTAACGCTCATTCAGAGAGCTGGTGCAGGCACCATGGGCTGAACAGTCTCCACCTGCACCACAGCAATTCTGCGATCAATTGTATGACCGAACAAATCTAGACAAGAACTAACCAGAAAACAGAGAAAAGTCAGCTTTTGACAAAAAACAATTAACAAATGAAGAAGCACATTAATAATGGATCCAAAACTTCTGTTCAATCTGTGAGTGAGTAATAAGAATAGAATATAGGCAGCTGAATATCTTGCATTCTATGGTATGACTACTATCTAGGTCCCAGGTGTAGAGTCATTACAGCAGTGAGAAATAAAGCTAAATTCTGAAACTAAATTTTGCATTGGAAGTTGGCTGATATGAAAATAAATAAGCCACAGTCCACAAGTCGATACTTCTCTGTAAACAGAAATTCAATATTAAATTCTGTTTAACAGAGGCTGCCGTCTAAGGACCCAAAAGGCATTTTGTTTTCCAGGAGTTGAAATGTCAAACTGTCTTTCTCAACAACACTCAAAACAAAAGCTCCATTTCACAGGCCAATGCAATGTACCAAACCAGTCATTAGTTATCTCTCAGGATTCATGTTTAATGGTTAGCACTGCTGCCTCATAGCGCCAGAGACCCGGGTTCAATTCCCGCCTCAGGCGACTGACTGTGTGGAGTTTGCACATTCTCCCCGTGTCTGCGTGGGTTTCCTCCGGGTGCTCCGGTTTCCTCCCACAGTCCAAAGATGTGCAGGTTAGGTGAATTGGCCATGCTAAATTGTCCGTAGTGTTAGATGTAGGGGAATGGGTATGGTTGGGTGCGCTTCGGCGGGTCGGTGTGGACTTGTTGGGCCGAAGGGCCTGTTTCCACACTGTAAGTAATCTAATCTAATCTTAATGTGGCAAAGTCAAAGGCCGTGTCTTAAAAAGTAAAGAGAGTAGTTCGTATTTGGAACTCATGACTACATAAATATTTGAGGTGAATAGAACACAACAACTTAAATAGAAGCCCACATTGCTCAGACCTTTGAGTATAGGAGCTGGGATATTATGCTGAGGTTGTGCAGGGTATTGGTGAGAGTAGTGCTGGAAAAGCACAGCAGGTCAGGCAGCATCCGAGGAGTAGGAAAATCGACATTTCAGGCAAAAGCCCTTCCTGATGAAGGAAAGTCAAGCCTGAAGAAAACTTCAAAGAGAAGGAATTCAAAAGGAGAGATGCACTGCAAACTGAACTATAACGCTTTGTGAGTATCTCCAACTGTGAACAGGTTAGGAGAACAGAGTGTGGTTTGGATGAGAGTAGTTTTTGTGTATTCTGTTTGTGTGTATAGTTAACCAAAGGAGTTCAAAGGCAGTTCCAATCCTGGCCTGTATGTGCTAGTGGGTGAAGGTGTGTGCTTGTGATAATCATAACTGAGAAAATCCCTAGTCACCTTTCCACTGCAGGTGAACTGAAACAAAATCTATCTTTTTGCTGAAAAGAAGTCAAACTGCAGTTAAAACAAAACAAGGGCCTGTCAGCTGACCTGCAGATCCAGGATCTTGAAATCCATCATTTATCTACCAATCCCACTTTAACCAGACTCACACATCTGTAACATGTCACAGCGACACGACATGGAACTCAGAGACTGATCTGTCCGTATCTTTTTTAGTTTTTATCTTTTTGATGGATTGACCTCTTATTCCTAATTTGAATGCATGTGGGCTGCTTTATTATGTTTTTTCCTGCTTAATAATTAATAATTAATGGTCAGAGTATTGAGTACAGGAGTTGGGAGGTCATGTTGCGGCTGTACAGGACATTGGTTAGGCCACTGTTGGAATATTGCATACAATTCTGGTCTCCTTCCTATCGGAAAGATGTTGTGAAACTTGAAAGGGTTCAGAAAAGATTTACAAGGATGTTGTCAGGGTTGGAGGATTTGAGCTACAGGGAGAGGCTGAACAGGCTGGGGCTGTTTTCCCTGGAGCATCGGAGGCTGAGGGGTGACCTTATAGAGGTTTACAAAATTATGAGGGGCATGGATAGGATAAATAGACAAAGTCCTTTCCCTGGGGTCAGGGAGTCCAGAACTAGAGGGCATAGGTTTAGGGTGAGAGGGGAAAGATATAAAAGAGACCTAAGGGGCAACTTTTTCACACAGGGTGGTAAGTGTATGGAATGAGCTGCCAGAGGAAGTGGTGGAGGCTGGTACAATTGCAACATTTAAGAGGCGTTTGGATGGGTATATGAATAGGAAGGGTTTGGAGGGATATGGGCCGGGTGCTGGCAGGTGGGATGAGATTGGGTTGGTATATCTGGTCAGCATGGACAGGTTGGACCAAAGGGTCTGTTTCCATGCTGTACATCTCTATGACTCTATGAACTCACATTTTTGTTAATTCAATAAACCTGGCAAAATTGGATCTTGACAAAACATAAAACTCATTTGATCTGGTGGAAAAACAGATGTAAGGGAAAGATCTTTTTGAAATTAACCTTGTAAGCAATCAAGGGAGGTACTGAATAAGGAAGGGGAGCCTGTTAGTCTCTTCTCACCCGGGAGTTTGACAACTTGGCGTATCTGTTTGGGACTGAAATAACTTGTGGCCGACTACTTCAACTCCCCCTCCCACTCCCTCAAGGACATGCAAGCCCTGGGTATTCTCCATCACCAAATCCAAGCCACCCAACAACCGGAGGAAAAAAGCCTCATCTTCCACCTTGGGACGCTCCAACCACACGGAATCAACATTTACTTCACCAGTTTCCTAATCTCCTGTCCCCCCACCTCATCCCAGATCTAACTCTCCAACTCTGCACCACTCTCTTGACCTGTCTTACCTGTCCATCTTCCTTCCCACCTATCCGTTCCATCCTCCCCACCGACCTATCAGTATCACCTCCCCCCACCTGCATCTACCAATCGCCTTCCCAGCTATATTCCCCCTAGCCCCACCCCCAATGCCCTATTTATCTCTCAGCCCCCTTCCCCCTCCACATTCCTGATGAAGGGCTTACACCCGAAACATCAATTCTTCTGCTCCTCGGATGCTGCCTGACTTGCTGTGTTTTTCCAGTGCCGCACTTTCAAACTCTGACTCTCTAGCATCTGCAGTCCTCACTTACTCATAGTCACTGAAATAAATTGGGGAATCTTATCTGAGAGTGATGCCTACTTAACAATCCCAAAGGACACTTAACCACCCTTAAATTACCTGACCTCCAGCAAAGATGTCCCAGAGTAACATCCGTGCATCACACCTTTGTGCTACTGAAATCTGGAGCGGAGGCAGCTTGTGGTTTAAGTGGCCAGCTACCTCCATGAACAATGTATCTCGACTCAATCTCCTACACACACACCCTCTTCACCCTGTGAAAATGAGAAGTTCCGTGTATTTGAGGGAAGGACTTCAACCTTTCATTGCAGTGAAATTCCAGACTGAGATTTTCACGATCCGTGCGTGGAGCAGGGATTAGTCAGTCCACATGAGAGTAAACGGGCCTAACACTCACTTCTGCTCCCCCTTGTACTTTTGACATGTGTCTTTAGAAACCAACCCCTCCAGCTAAAACCAAAACTTAGCAGCACAAATGCAATTAAAGGTTAATAGTCTCACCTTAACCACTCTTAAAAATCACACCACACCAGGTTATAGTCCAACAGGTTTAATTGGAAGCACTAGCTTTCGGAGCGCTGTTCCTTCATCAGGTTGACAACCACCTGATGCAGGAGCAGCGCTCCAGAAGCTAATGCTTCCAATTAAACCTGTTGGACTATAACCTGCTGTTGTGTGATTTTTAACTTTGTACACCTTAGTCCAAAACCGGCATCTCCAAATCTTAACCACTGTCAATCTTAATCGCGACGTCTCCAACCTTGCTCTCAAATCTGCCCCTCAGGACACCCCACTCCTCTGCTCAATGTCAACATCCCATCCTTCAACCCTTCATCCAGTTTTCTCTTGTTCACAAACTGCACCCACATCCCCAGCAATGTTCTTTCCCAGCCCTTAAGTATACATACACTGAGGCCTAGTGATTCATCCTCCCTGCTGTCACCCAATCACTTACATGGAGGTTGGGTACATGAACCTGAACAGGCCTCAACCTATGGAACATCTGATTGATGAAGGGGTGTAAGGCACAGAGTACACAGTTTCCTGGACCTCCCACGTAAATGTGCATTGAAGGTTCCAAGAGTAGGTACTGCCAAATGTCTTGACCACAATGCATTGATATCACAGAGAGTAGCAATTCCATTGCCTGTTATTCTGCTATCACCTGTCAAGATGCAGTCAAAGATGTTGATTAACAAGAATTGAATTGAGCAACTTATTGATGGAATGTTGTGTAATTCACGTGGGACTGTCAGAAACTGGTACAGACAAGTCCGTTCAATCAGCTGCACACGAGTTACAGACAGCTCTGTTGAAGATGCAGTCAGTATTGATAAAGTTTTGGGGAAGCAGCGATGGCAGTAAGGTATTGCAGCATTGCTGATTCTCAGTGGGGAGCAAATGTGTTACGATGATAAGGAATAGGAACAGGAGGAGGCTGTTTTGCCCCTTGAGCCTGTTCCATCATTCAGCAGGTTCATGGAGTGGCTGATTATCCCATGTGGGTTGGATTGCTAACCTTCGAGGCTGAAAAATCTATATCCAGGCAACTTCTTCGTGCAACGCAGGCGAAAAATCATTTGATGAAAAAAGGGTTTCTTTTTCATTTTGTTTGGACACTTTTATAACAGTGCAAGAGGAAAATGTCGTTTTGTTGACAGTGTAAACACCCCCCCCTTTTTGGGTAAGAGTATTGGCCCAGGTACCAATGCATACAATAACTTAGATACTGTTCTGCTCAACATGTTACAGGGTTATTACACTATGAAACAATGGTGCATTCTCACACTTACCCCAGTTGCTTAGACATCCCGTTGTCCAAGGTTTGTTTCAGGTGGTGAATTCATCACTAGATCTCCTGGTGTGACTTTAGAGAGCTGCTCAAACTTAGTCGCAAGTTGTTTATGAAAATTTTTCTTTGTGCACCTTTCCTTGCTATGATTTTGCCTGTATGAAGCCCTTACCAGTGATGTCTTTTCCCTGGCCTTCCTTCAAGGTAATTGTCATTGTCTGGAATTTGTGTTCAAACTATAGAACTTGGACTGCAGTGGCTTAGGAAGTCACCTCACCATCACTTTCTCACTGATAAGCAATGAATGCTGGTCCAGCCAGCCACGCTTTTGTCTCATGAGCGAATACATTTTAAAAAAAGAAATGTTGACATGCTGTTCCACTGAAAAGGCACTAGAACCCTAACCCAATATCCATTTAAACCTCTGGAGTTTATATATAAATATATCAAAACAAAATATTTATTAGCTGCAGCTTTCTCTGAATCTCATGCAAGGCCCACCAGTCAAAGGTCACACTTTAAACTAAGAAGTCAACTTGGCTGAAATAATTTCACCAAAGGATCATGAAGTCGTGAAATTGCCGGCCAGTAAAGTGTAAATGACTTTGAGGGTCATTAGAGTGAAGTTAGACTTGGTATACAAAAGTAACAAAGTTACTCTAAGTTTAATCATAGAGTGAGTCATATACCACAGAAAAAGAACCTTCGGTCCAACCAGTCCATGCCGAACATTATCCCAATCTAAACCAGTCCCACCAAACTACTGTTGGCCCATTCCCCTACAAACCTTTCTTACTCATGTATCCATCCAAATGTCTTTTAAACGTTGTCATCGTACCACATCCACCACTTCAAATTTATTGCTCTCTCGAGAGGTACCGCCAAAAGTAGATGGGCCAGCACCACTTCAGCTGTCAGCAGAACCCAGGGTTACAGTTTGACAGTGACAAACAACTGAGGGTAGCTTCCTGCCTTCAAAGGGGAACCACCCAATTAGAAGTTCTGCAGCAAGGCAAGTAGGGTACAAGGATTGACACACAGCCTCATACCATGCAAACTGTACCATTGGGGCTGGTCAGGTAGGCGCCAGTAAGGGCTGGGCCATGGGGGGGCCATTGCCACTGGGGATGGGGAAAGAAATGCCCCTGAGGGCCAAAGGTTATCTGAAAAGGAAGATTACTGTGATGTTGCCAGGGATTACTTTGTTACAGAGAAATAACTGTTGCTTTTTTAATACAAACAGACCTTTAACTGGCCACTTAAGTGTTTCTGTTTGGCTTTGAACAGGAGAGCCATTTGCTATCTTACCCTCCTTTTAATACAGTGATAGGATACTGGGCACTGACAGCTACCTCTGTCTTCCCCTCACCCTTTTACACATGCTCTTCCTGCCTCCCAACCTTTCCCCAGGGAGCTTTTAAAATGTAGTCCTTGGGCCACTCTAGAAAGAATGTCAAGAAGGTCAGAAGGGGTTTATTGAAGGTCATTAATCTTATTACTCTACTGTCTCTATATTAGGAAGATCATTACTCTTATTAAAGATTAATGACATTCCTAATATGGAGACAGTAGAGAAACTGAGGCTGTCTGGCTTCGAGGAGAGCAAGTTAGGGGGAGATTTAATGGAGATTTTTAAGGTTATGCAGCATTTTGACAGTAAATGGGAGAAACTGGTTCCAGTATAGGAGGATACAGAATTAAGGGAAGGGGAGGAAAAGACAGCAGTTTATTACTTCTGCCTGAAAGGTGGTGAAAGCAGTATCAATATAACAGTGGAATAGAAATTAGATCAAAACTGGACAAGAAAGTTTGAAAGAAATTTGAGGAAATCACTCAGATCTTCCAAAGAGGGTGTTGAATATGAATGATTTGGAGATGCTGGTGTTGGACTGGGGTATACAAAGTTAAAAATCACACAACGCCAGGTTATAGTCCAACAGGTTTAATTGGAAGCACACTAGCGTTCGGAGCGACGCTCCTTCATCAGGTGATTGTGGAGGGCTCGATCGTAACACAGAATTTATAGCAAAAATTTGCAGTGTGATGTAACTGAAATTATACATTGAAAAATTGATTGTCTGTTAAGCCTTTCATCTGTTAGAATACAGTGACAGTTAAAGGTCTGTTTGTATTAAACAAGCAACAGTTATTTCTCTGTAACAGAGTAATCCCTGGCAACCTCACAGTAATCTTCCTTTTCAGATAACCTTCCCCATCCCCAGTGGCAATGGCCACCCCATGGCCCAGCCCTTACTGGCGCCTACCTGACCAGCCCCAATGGTAGAGTTTGCATGGTATGAGGCTGTGTGTCATGAAAGAAGTGAAACTATCACTGTATTCTAACAGATGAAAGGCTTAACAGACAATCAATTTTTCAATGTATAATTTCAGTTACATCACACTGCAAATTTTTGCTATAAATTCTGTGTTACGATCGAGCCCTCCACAATCACCTGATGAAGGAGCGTCGCTCCGAAAGCTAGTGCGCTTCCAATTAAACCTGTTGGACTATAACCTGGTGTTGTGTGATTTTTAACTTTGAATATGAATGGTCTCCTTCTGTACTACTTATGATCTACTGTCGTAGGTGGAACTCTGACAACATAGTATTCTCTCTATGCTCACTGGGCATTAGCTTAGGTCCTGGTGTGGGAGTTTAACCTGTTGCCTTTCTACTTGAGAAATGAGGCTGTGACACCCCATGACTGATAAAGACCTAAAGGAGGATGAGTGGGTTATATATTGTCACTGACACTTAATCCTCAAGTTTACCAAGAAACCTTGAGTAATGCTGAGAAGCTTCCAATAAACACTGTCATTGTCACTTTGCAGGATGCAGAAAAGAGCTAAAAGATTTCGAATGGAATTGAATTTATTGTCACGGGTACTGAGGCACAGTGAAAAGATTTGTCGTGCGAGAAATAGAGGCAGATCAGAGTTAAGTAGCAAAGATAGTAAATAATAGGGAAACAGCAGCAAAAACAAAAACACAGATACAGACGAATGCTAAGAGTTTGTGAATCCATTCAGTATTCTAACAACAGCAGGGTAGAAAGTGTTACGAAACCAGCTGGTGCATGTGTTCAGGCTTCTGTGCCTTCTCCCCGATGGTAGAGGTTGTAGAAAAACATTGCCAGGGTGGGATGGATCTTTGAGAATGCTGGCGGCCTTTCCTTCACAGCGGGTCTGGTAGATGGATTCTATAGATGGGAGGTTGGCATTAAGTGCTCTCCACATTTGGTGCAGATTTGATGGGCCAAGTGGCCTCTTCCTGCACTGTAACTATTTCAAGATTCTGAATGAATTGGTCATGCTTTTGTTAATTTGCTTCACAGACTAATATACACACTCTGCCAACATTTAGCACCAGCTAAATCTGTTCCTGAGTTGCAAAATTCTGTGTAGGTCCACTAAACTGTTAAACAGCTGAGTTACAGAACAATTTATTCATAAGCTTTTATTATGCATAGCAAATGAGATCATTTCCCAAATGATGACAGCTGGATTGTATTTGAAAGGCTACATTGTCCTGTGAGGAAATGCCAAGCACGGGACTGAGAATCCATGCTCCCAACCTCACTGAGCCCATCTGTGCCGCCCCTGCACATGGTACGACAGCCATGTCAATTAGCATTGAATTTGATTAACATAAAATTAGCACAAAGCCTGGCAGAAAGTGGGTATCCAGCGAATATCTGTCCAACACCAGTTGCTGGAGTATAACTGACTGGAATCTGAGCAACAGGGAAGCAACTGAGGAGCTGCACTTTCGCATCCCAGGTTTAAGGCAAGTCTGAAAATTTGTGCTTTCATATAATCTTTTCATTGATGTGCTGGGAATAAACTTAGGCAAGGGTCAGTTTTTATATCTGTGTAGCACCCAATTGGCTCAGTCACAGAGTTTACCAGAGTCTTGCTCCCTCATGCAAGTGCTGTTTTTATATATGGTTGCATCTTAGCTGAAACCTCTGAAGCCAACAACATGTTTATGTAGGGATTGTGCCTGAGTGCTCTGTAATGTGACTATTTGTATTCACTAAGGTTATGTACTTTACTGCGCTTCACATTTACCAATGCAATCACTCAGTGATTATCTTTAGCCTTTTCATCACTTACCTCATCTTGTCATTGCACAGCTCACACTGCTTCATGTTGGGAGTGTTACAGAACATGATGTGCACTGACTTTATTCTATGAATCAAAAGTAGAAAGTCTGTCTATCTTCATTGATTACATAACCTGGTTATTGGTCTCTGTTTCATGGTGATGCCCTGATACTCTGTGATTGTTTCACTTTAGTTGTGTCATTATAATTATTTTTATTTTCTTTATTTTCTTACTATTCTTATTTAGGGTGGCATAGTGGCTAGCATTGCTGCCTCACAGCGCCAGGGTTCGATTCCAGCCTCAGGCAACTGTCTGTGTGGAGTTTGCACATTCTCCCCATGTCTGTGTGGGTTTCCTCCAGGTGTTCCGGTTTCCTCCCACTGTCCAAAGATGTGGAGGTGCAGTGTTAGACTGGGGTGGACAAGGTCAGAAGTTACATGACACCAGGTTATAGTTTAGAGGGTTTATTTGAAATCACAAGCTTTTTGAGCACTGTTCCTTCGTCAGGAGCAGAACCTTGAAAGCTTGCAATGTCAAATAAACCCGTTGGACTATAACCTGGTGTCGTGTGACTTCTGACCTTGTCCAAAGATATGCGGGTTAGGTGGATTGTCCATGCTAAATTGTCCATGTGGGATAGTCATGGGAACTGCAGGGTTACAGGGATAGAGTGGGGTGAGGCTGTTGGTGTTCTTTGAATGGTCGGTGTGGATTTGATGGACTGAATGGCCAGCTTCCACACTGTCGAGATTCTATGCTTATTCTTTTAATAATTATTTTTAGCATGCATAGCGGATTGGCTAACTAATCAAAGATAGAGAGTTGGCCTGTGGGGGTCATTTATAAGTTAACAACTTATCCACAGGGATCAGTGCTGGGACCACACTTATTGACAATATATATATTAATGATTCAGATGAGCGATGTCAATTTGCTGTAGCTAAGTTATAGACAGGTTTAAGCAAGAGAGTAAAATCTAGGCAGACAAAATATAATATGGCAAAATATGAGGTTTTTCATTTTGGCAAGAAGGATGGAAGAGAGCTGAGATCATTTAAATGGAGAAAGACTGGAGATAACTACAGCACAGAGGGATTTGGAAGTTCTTGTGCCGCACATCATGAAAGTTAGCATCCAAGTTCAACAGGTAATAGGGGATGTGAGTGACATGTTGGTCTTCATTTCAAAGGCAAAATATAAAAGTAGGGAGGTCTTGCTAAAAATGTACAAGGCACTAGTCAGATCACAGCTGGAATACTGAGAACAATTGTGCTCCCCTTGCCTAACGAAAGATATATTGGGATTGGAGGCAGTCCAGAGAAGGTTCAGGATGGAAGGACTGACTTATGAGGAGAGGTGGAGTCTGTACTCACTAAAATTTAGAAGAATGAGAGGCAACTTTATTGAAATGTCCAAGTTTCTTAGGTGTCTTGATAGGTTAGATGTGGAAAGGTTGTTTCCTCTTGTGGGAGAGTCAAAATAAGGAATCACCCATTTAAGACAAAGCTGAGGAGGAAGTTCCTTCGAAGGTTAGTTAATCTGTGGAATTCTTTACTGCAGAGAACAGTGGAGGCTCGTTCATTGAGTATATTCAAGGCTGAGATGGACAGATTTCTAAGCTGGAAGGATCCAAGGATTATGGGGAAAGGCAGGAAATTGGAGTTGAGGATGATCAGATCACCCATGATCTGACTGAATGGCAGAGCAGACTTGATGGGCCGAAATGCCGTCTTTTGAGCTTCCTTTGGTCATTTAATCAGCTGTGCAGACATTGACATATCTCTAGGGTGGTTGAGACTTAAACTTGGCTTTATTGGTCTACCTCTATGCTACAGGTACAATTTGGTTTCATGATGTTGGGTTACCTAAATGGATGCAGCCATGTGTATTCAATCCTGACCAGAATGACAAAAGCACCATAAATACCAAACCGCCCCCATTAGTTAAAACTTAGATTTATTTATATTCCCTTTCATGATCTTATGACATTTCAAAGTGCTTTGCAGGCAGTTTAGCGCTTCTGAACAATTGACACGATGAAGAGTTAGGAAGCAAAATAACTCATTTGTCTCAATCGGAGCTCCATAATAATGATCAGACGATCTGATTTTTGCCTAGCAATGTTTTAAATCAGACACCGGCAAAGTCTCTGTAAAATTGTGCCATAGGAGAGATCCATCTACCTGAGAGCACATGCTAACATCTCAGCAACTTGTGATACCTCTGACTCAGCGCTCCCTCAGTACTGCACTGAAGTATCAGCCCAGATTTCATACGCCTGCCTCTGGAGTGGGATTTGAACCTTCTCAAAGGTGAGAGAGAGTGGGGGGAGTGGGGAGCAGGAAATGTACCCAATGCTGCCCTCATCCTGATGGCCACCTTTCTGGGTGGCTGCATCAAACTGGGCATAGACCCTCAGTATGTGAACACCAAGTGTCACTACATACTGAGGTTCTACCTGTCCCTGCTGTTGCATAGGATGGGTCTTGTACGTGTCCATCATGAAGAAATTTGCAAAGGAGACAACTTTGGCTAGAAATCCATCAGGACGTGGTCAGCACACAGCATCCTCGTGACCCTATGTAAAAAGGAGAGGGTGGATCCTGTCAGGTTGTTCTCTGAGCAGACTGTCAAAATCATTTGACAGAATGCCTCATCACCAGAGCTTTCTAACCAGTGCCAAGACATCGCTTGTCTGGTGGTGAGGAGGTATCACAGCCCATCAGATCCCTTATGTACATCCAGAATCTTTGTGCCATTGCATGATACCCTCAAGGTGGATGGGGGAAGGTGTGAGGTTCCGAGTTCCAGGACTACGTGCTGAGAGATGGACTAAAGCTTTAGCTAGCTGCTGCCAAGGCACAATGGGGAAAGACCACTGTCTAAGGTCTTTCTGCCAAAGTACAATGGGGTTTGTTCAGTTATTGTACCCTCCCAGTGCCTCAAATATATGTAAATGTAGTCTTATATAAGTAAGAAATGCTTTGAGTTTGTTAGTTCTACCAATGTGTACAGAATTGAACTCGTCTAGTGGCTATATATGTATAGAAAGTTTTTTTTATGATTAATTTATTTTTGAAATAAACAAAAGGTGAGAGATTTACCAATGACCCATGGCTAACTAAGTTGCTGGAGTGTCAGTGATGCTAACTCACATTTTCTTCAGCACTTTTACTTTAGTTCGGAGGTCAGTGCTGTCAAAACAAAGCACCATGGGGTGAATGCATTCTAATTATAATTTGCAAAGATCACACATATACGGTAATTGCAATCATTAAAGTATCATTAATTTATCTTGGGCCATACTGCAGTGGCAAAGAACATAGGGTGTGGGAAATAAGCTGTTGCTAGTGACAATAAAATCACAGTATTGCTATGGTGCAGAAAGAGACCATTCAGCCCAAGAAGTCTGCACCAGCTCTCCGAAAAAGCATTTTGTTTCATTCCATTCTTCTGCCTCCACCCTATAATTCTGCATATTTTGCCTTTTCAGACAACAGTCTCATTCATATGAATGCTGCAATTGAATCTGCCTCCACTACACACTCAGGCAGTGCATTCCTGACTTTAACCCATTCAGTGCATGGAAAAATTTATTTTCCTCATTTTTGGTTTTGCCTCTATGATCTGGAGGTGCCAGTGTTGGACTGGGGTGTGCAAAGTTAAAAATCACACAGTACCAGGTTATAGTTCAACAGGTTTGTTTGGAAGCACTAGTTTTCGCAGCGTTGCTCCTTCATCAGGTGGTTGTGGAGTATAAGATCATAAGACACAGAATTTATAGCAAAAGTTTACAGTGTGATGTAACTGGAATTATATACTGAAAAAGACCTGAATTGTTTGTTAAGTCTCTCACCTTTTGAAATGACCATGTTGATTTTAGTTCTTTCATATTTAAATCTGAGAACTTATTTTAAAGTTCCATTCTCAAGTGAATTTTAACAATAGGTGCCATGTCGGCTCAGATAATGCATTGAAGATATGATGTGCCCTGTGTGAGGCTGTCTGTATCCCAATATTCAGACTGATTGTATTTCTGCAAAAGAGATTTACAGAATCTTGCATGGATTCATGCAGTTTTTGAGCAAAATGAAATGTAATTCTGCTAGTACAAATTCACCCCACAAAGTGTGTGTGTGTTTGTGTGTGTGTGTGTGTGTGTGTGTGGGCATGTGTGTGGGCGTGTACATGGGGGAGGGTATGAGTGTCTGTGAGAGAGTTTGTGTATGTGTGTGAGTGAGTGTAAAGGGGCATAGGTCTGTGAGAGGGTTCGTGTGTGGGTGTGAGTGTGGGAGTGTATGTGTGAGCGTATGAGAGAGGGTCTGCAGGAGTGTGTGTGTGTGTGCCTGTGTGTGTGTGTGTGTGTGTGTGTGTGGTGAGGTCACCTGTAGTGTGACATGAACCCAAGGTCCCAGTTGAGGCCATCCCCATGGGCACAGAACTTAGCTATCAGCCTCTGCTCGGCCACTTTTCACTGCTGCCTGTCCTGAAGTCCGCCTTGGAGGACGGTCACCCGAAGGTCCAAGGTCGAATGTCCCGGACCGCTGAAGTGTTCTCCAGCCAGAAGGAGAACACTCCAGTCTGTTGTGCGGTGTCCATTTATCCATTGCCGTAGCCTCTGCTTGGTCTCGCCAATGTGCCATATCTCAGGGTATCCTTGCCTGCAGCATATGAGATAGACAGTGTTGGCTGGGTCACATGAGTACCTGCCGCATACACGGTGGGTGGTGTCCCCACGTGTAATGTTGGTGTCTGTGTCGACACTCTGACATGTCTTGCAGCATCTGCCATGACAGGGTTGTATGGTTTTGTCCTGAAAGCCTGGCAGTTTGCTGCAAACAATGATCTGTTTGAGGTTTGGTGGTTATTTAAGGGTGAGAAGTGGAGGCGTGGGGAAGGTCTTGGTGAGGTCAGTGCTCTGAAAGCTAGTGCTTCTAAATAAACGTGTTGGACTAAAATCTGGTGTTGTGCGATTTTTAACTTTGAATCTATGCCCTCTCTCAATCCTTTCACAAGAGGGAACAGTTTCTCCCTCCAATTTCCCAAGGCAAATTTGCATGACGTTTAATTTTTCTTGTCATTGTAAGATTCAGTCTGAAAAATTAAAGAACTGCAAGTGCCCAGCATTTTGTGAACTGAGAACGTGTTGAATTACATTAGCTCTAACCCTTGTCTCCAAAGCCCTGTAGGAACTTCACAGTGATGTCAGGGATGTCTGAATTTGCCCAAGATGCAGGGCAGGGCATAATTGGAGCTTCATCATTGACAGTGGGTCACTGACAGTGGAACCCCTGCTCACAAGCCCTTGTGGGGACTCTCACATTCTCTACAAAGCCACTTTTCCAACTTGATTGATTTTGCTGAGGTGATTTCCTTGGAACAACTGCAAAGCATTTCTTAACACAGTTTGCAGTTAGAATATGGAATTCTGTCACATATGAGGACCACCAATGAATTCATAACTAAATTTGATCACTCCTTTAACAATATCAAGGCAATGGGGAATGAATGATAGAGTAAGACCTTATTAGGTATCCTGAATTTTCCAACAGTATAGGTTGTTCAATGGCTAGGGAGTGCTAGGGGTTCAATCCCCACGCTGACTCTGACAGTTCATGGAGACCTGCTTCCTCACTTTGCCCTCTGTTTGTGGAGTGCTGCCCCTCAAACTGTCAATCATCTCTAACAAAGTAAGACACCTTTGTGGACTGTAACTAATTAGTTTAGATCAAATTGCTATTGATAGGTTCCTTTTCAATGTGACCATCCAACTATCTGCTCGTTTGTATGGCTTTCAATATGGGTTTTTCAATGACCAACTTATAAACACTCGTACTTACAAATGCAATCCCATACACTGGTGTAATTTAAAATATCCAACATACGAGCACTTTCTGAATTGTCCTTCATTGTGTTCCAACTTGCAAAAGGACTCAGAAATGGAACCTACTTGCAACCTGAGGACTGTGTGTGCAAAGACGGGTGGGAGCAGGATCCTATCCATGCTGTGAGTAGAATATTGAAGACGAAGTTAAGTTTAATGAGATTGAAACTTAAGGCAAAAGACGATTGAAGGAAAGTATCAGATTAGAAATCATTACAATGTATCCACTATGACTCACTAGGAAGCACTGAGTCACAGGGTTTTGGGTCCAAATCCCACTTTAGAATTTGAGCATAAAACCAAAGGCTGACTCTCTAGAGCACCGCTGAGGAAGTGCTGTACTGTCAGAAGTGCCACCTCATAGATATGATGTTAAACCAAAGTTGATGGTCCTTGCCTGCGTGCTCATTAAGAAGTTCCAATATGTTGTCATGAAGAGGAGTTATCTGTGGTGTCATGCCTAATATTTATCCCTCAATCAACAGATTGCACTGTCATTATCACAGCATTGTTTTGGGACATTGCTTTGCACAAAGTTTTCCTACATTACAACAGTGACCACACTTTAGGAGTGTTTTGTTGTACAGTGATAGAATTAGGGTCCACTTGAACCCGAACCCTAACCCTAACTCTAACTCTAACTCACTTTGAGACAGCCAGTGGTTATATTACAGCACCACATAAAGGCAGATCTTCCTTTCTTTCAATCCTGAAGGTCCTTGGAAATGTCTTGAAGCAGCTCAACTCCTTAGAAACACTGTCAAGGCGACAGCGGAGAGGGTCAAAGAAAAAAAATATTCAAGATACAGGCATGACCTGTATCTTGAATACCCTCCCTTTTGGGTGGGTCACTGAAGGAGATGTCAGAGGGCAGCTATGTGGCAGTGCCTGCACAGAGTCATGTTGTCACATGCCAACAAGAACACCCAAGTTGCAATTGACTATTGCAGACACTAGGTAGACCAATGCACCAATGGGGATAGCTGCAGACGGCGCCAACATGTACCTGAAAACAAGCCTCTGCTCTCTTTACCAGGGTCTATAGTCACAGCTATACAGGTTATGCAGCTATCGATTACCTTGGCATACCACACTGAAAGCTGGATCTACTAAATTCAGGGGAATTCTGATGCAGCTTCCAATATCATTTTCAGTCAACACTCATGAAGCAATTATGTCTGTTCATGTCAGACTATCTTTGGGATGAGGGCAGAAAGCAAGATTTTGGTCATTTTAAATTCTGTGAAAAGAAATAAGTCCTCTTAAGTGATCAGTATTTTCTGAAGTATTTTGCAACCACTAAAGTGCTTTTTAAAACATTAACACAGCAGGGAAATCAATGATTATGAATAATAATCACATGTAACTTGGTGTAGGGAATGGAAGTTACAGGCTGTAGCTAATGGTAAGAAGTGATATGATCTAATGTGGTCTGAAGGAATACCTGAGACCTAATGGAATTGGGGAATGGATGAATGAATACATTAATTAAGAGGTAATTGAGTTTGAGTTGGTTGTATAAATATGGGGAGCTAGTAATCAGTGGGAAATGAATTTTATGGAGTGTGGCTAACTGAAATAAGGCTTTCACAGAAAAATGTGCACTTGAATTCTGTTTAATGCAGTTACCTTTAGGAGTATAACAAAAAGGACTTTCATGGCCCACTGGTCAGCCAACAGCTACCTCAGGTCAGGATGACCCTAACCAGTGAGCTACTCACCATGGTTCAACCATCAGTGGGTGCTTGAAGCTTTAAGTCCCTTCTTGGGCAAACAGACAGAATCCATTGAGTATGGCAACCAACGAAAGGAAAGCAGATGCCAATGCTTTAGCAAGGGGCATGTCAGGAGCATGTTCACACGATACATGACAGGCAACTTTCAGCTGATCAGTAATGTGGGCAAGGCAGCCTTGATTAATATACAATCTGCACATTGGCATGTAGATTCCCCACAAGAGACTAGGTTTACTGAAAGAGTGGATCAGTTCATCTGGCAGGGGAAGAGTTCTGGAGGGAGATGTGTGAGAAAGTTGTTAAAGGTGGGGTGTAAGGAACTGATGACTTTCAATGATATCTACAGCCTTCCAACCACCCTCACCCCTCTGCTTCTGTAGCTTGGAGTCTAACCTTGTTGGATGTTACCACCCCATTGGTGTAGCTGGTCAATGGAGCTTGTAGCTTCTGATTGGCCAGCAGCACTTGTCTGACTTCCACCTCCGAATCTTTTGTTCTGGGAAGGATCCACTGTTGCCTGGTTACCAGTTGTCAGCAAATATCGCACCCATACCTTCCCCACCCCTTCATCATTTATATAAATGGTCAACAGTTGATGTCCCATCAGGGATCCATGTGGCACTTGGTACATCTTGCTGACCTGAAAAGTTCCAATTATGTTTATGTCTGATTCCTGGCAGCAAGCAATATCTATCCATGCCAATACGTTATTCCCTACCACGACCTTTATTGCCTCCTTATGTGGTTTGTAACCTCTGGAAATCTAAGTACAGTACATCCCCTAGTTCTCCATTTTTCCCAGCTTGTATTACCCCCTGCCAAAGAACTCCAGCAGATTGTTCAAACATGACGCCCTTTTCACAAAATCTTGTTGACTCTGCCTGATTACCACATTCATCCAAGTGCCGTGTTCTAACCTCTTTAAGAAAAGCTTCCATGACCAATGTTCATCAGTTTCCTGTTTTCTGTCTTCTTCCTTTTTTTTCAGTAATAATCTGAAATGAATATCTCAAAATCAAAGGAATTACAGAAAATTAAAACTAAGGCATCAACTAACTCACTGGCTGCTTTTTAAAATGATATGAGGATGAAGTCTGTCAGGACCTGGGCACTTGTCAGTGCGTAGCTCCAACAATTTATTCAGTGAGGGAGGTGATGGCCTAATGGTATTACCACTGGATTGTTAATCCAGAGATGAAAAGTGTGCCGTTGCAAATGCACAGCTGGACAGGCAGCATTCAATGAGCAGGAGAGTCGATGGTTTGAGCATAAGTGCTTCATCAGGATGAAGGGTTTATGCGCTAAACGTCGACTCTTCTGCTACTCGGGTGCTGCCTGACTTGCTGTGCTTTACCAGCACCACACTTTATGACTCTGATCTCCGGCATCTGCAGACCTCACTTTCTCCCAAAAATCCACAAGACCCAGGGAATGTTCTGAGGACACAGGTTCGATCCCACTATGGCAAAGGGTGGAATTTGAATTCAATAAAAATCTGGAATTAACGGTGAATGATGACCATGAATCCATTGCTGCTCTTTGGAAAAAACCTGTCTGATTCACTAATGCTCTTTAGGGAAGGAAACTGCCATCCTTACCTGGTCTGGCCTACATGTGACTCCAGACGCACAGCAATGTGGTTAACTCTTACCTGCCCTCAGGGTAATTAGGGATGGGCAATAAATACTGGCCTAACCAGTGATGCCCTCATCCCAAAAATGATTAAGAAAGTGCCTCTTTGCTGATTGTTGTGACGTTTCATTGTAGGAGAGAGAACTAGATTGAAGAACTTGTGATTTATATACTGAAATTGAAAAGATGTGATAAAACAATGCTGATTTGCCTCTCTTTTTCCCATGTGTTGTTCAGGTTAGTGACAAGGATAGTATCAGTGAGGATGGAGAATTAATTGAAAAGTTGGACATCATCGTATCCTGCAATAGTGAGGAGCCTCTCTTCACCGCTGAACAGGTAAATTCCCAAAGCCAACAAAGTCGACGCAGAAAGAAGCAAAATGAAAAACAACTGGAATGTGGCATTGGTGCCATCATCTTCAAGAGAGACTCTCAGTCTGGCTGCAAAAGCAAGTCTAAGTCTTCAGTGCAGCGAACATCTCGGGAAGGACAGACTGAACTAACCGCTGCCCATCATTCAATCCTAGGCTGGAGGACACTGAAAATGAGGGTGAACAACATTAAGATAAAAGCACCCAAGAGGCTGGAGAAGCTTAGCATCTGTGGAGAGAGAAACAGGGTGAACAGTTTGGTGGCTCAGTGGTTAGCACCGCTACCCCTAGTGCTGGGGGACTTGGGTTTGATTTTACCCTCGGGTGACTGTCTGTGTGGAGTTTGCACATTCTCCCAGTTTCCACGTGGGTTTCCTCCGGGTGCTCCATTTCCTCCCACAGTCCAAAGATGTGCAGGTCAGGTGGATTGGCCATGCTAGATTGCCCGTAGTGTCCAGGGATGTGCAGGCCACATGGATTAGCCATGGGAAATGAAAGATTATAGAGATGGGGGTGGGTCTGGGTAGGATGCTTCTCGGAGGGTTGATGTACACTTGATGAACCAAATGGCCTGATTCCACACTATAGGGATTCTAATCTGAGGCAGAATCATGTTTGACTCGAAACATTAACTTTATTTCTGTCACCACAGACTGTGCCAGACCTGCTGAGTTTCTCCATTTTTATTTATTTCAGATTTCCAGTATCTATACTATCTTATTTTTATTTAAGTAATATTGACAACCCAGCTAAAAAAGCCCCTACCTTTATTATTTGAAATATTGGCTGAAAAGTCTTGAATTCAGCCCATGTTTGGAAAGATGACAGAAGTACGATGGATGGTTATTGATCTACCATTGACCCTCCCCAATGGAGGGTTAGGAGCTATTGCAAGAAAGTGCCTTAGATCCTGGTCATAATAATTAAACTCCAGGTCCTGAGAAGCTGGTATGGGAGGCAGGAGTGGAAGTTGGGTGGCTGGATGTTTAGTGGAAATGGGCAAGAGGGCAGAAAATAGGCCGCAAGAGCAAAATGTGTGAGAGATAGAGAATAAATAGAGATAACCAACAGTTTCGCTTGGGCAGCAAGTATTCTGTTTGAGAGTTGCAGGGAAGTAATGAATCACTACAGCCTTACCAGACCAGAGGGCTACACTCTCATTAGAGAGTGATGACTGGTGGTGGTTTTACCTGAGGGTCATCATGCCTCATGTGAGGGGAGATACTGAGAAGATTACCATGACAGAAGTTACCATCTGTTGTGGTAACCTCAGCCAGTGTAGGAATTGAATCCAAGCTGTCGGTGTCACTCTGTATGGCAAGTGAGCCAGCCAACTGAGCTAACCAACTCCCAGAAGGAAGGGAGAGTGGTAACTGTTAAAATAGACTTTTTCTCATGACCAAGATGTCCATAAACTCCTGGCACATATTATTGGCTTGTAGGGGTGAAAAGAACAGCAGAGAGGGGTTTCAGGAGTCTGTCAGTGTTGAAGACAGGAAACTACAGATTATCCAGAATGATCATTATGTGAGAGTAAGAATTGATAGATCTAGCCAACCAGTTCAGCTCAAGCCTATGATATGTGGAGTAGTGACTAGAATGGGAAAAACTTTACTGAGGGCAAGACCATCAAAGGAAAAGAAAGGGTTATTCAACTGCAGACATTTTGGTGAATGGAGGTTGAAAGGTGAGGCAGCTTGAAAGGAAATTGTAAATGATTGGTGAGGCACTTTTCCCAATGATAGCAGCTCCCCTCCATCCCCCCAGCTCAGCACAGACAGTGTAGGAACCTGAAGTGTACACAGTCTGGGTGCATCATTATTACCCTTACCCACTGACCATCCAACATCTTCAAACAGAACTCTGAGGGAAAAAACACTGTTAAAAAGAGTCGAGTTAGCAGAATGTCTGAGATGCAAGTGTCTGCTCATCCACCTACAGGTCATTGAGGAGATTGAAGAGATGATGCAGAATTCCCCTGACCCTGAGGTTGAGGAGACTCCGTCACAGTCCGACAAACTCTCAGTCCTCTCGCAGGATGTCCAGGTGTTCAAACCATCCAGCAGCAACAACAACATCCGGATGGGAGGTGAGGTGTTAGTCATTTACCAATACATAGATCACTGTATCACCCCACTCTTATCACTGGGGGGATGTTTACATGAGTGGTTTGGGGAAGGTTGATGGGTTAATATTTTACAGTTCCAGTCTTCTTTAAAGTTACAGCTCAAAGCTGATTTCCTGTGGTTTTGCCCACGATGAGGTGATGGTCAGAATGTGGTAACCGGAGGAAGCCAGTCAAGCTTGTGTCACAGTTATGATTGGTTATGACAGATCTGCAGATCTATTCATTCACTTTTATTGCCCTAAATAACAAAAATGCACTATGTTATGCCAGGAACATTACATTTGTCACACACACAATATTACTTTATAAAAGGCTATGCCCCCATCACTCAGAATACATTTTGTACATCTGAAAGTGTGGTATATTTGATTTAAGATGAATGTGTGCAACAAGTTAATTTGCAAGAGTTTTTAAATATTTCTGCAGTCACAAAATGTCCAGACTTTGGTTGCAGCTCAGCTTCTAGATCTTTCTGTGGTGTCTGCTTACTTTAGTTCTGAGGCAAGGCCCAGCCTTAACCACACTAAGTGTAGATCAGTTACCAGACTCTCATAATCTAACAGAAATGAGTGAACATTTAAGCACAGCAGATGAATATCAATAAAAAGGATAAATGCTGATATAAACAGAAGGTGCCTGTTTATACTTCATCTCTGGGATGGAAGCACTACCTTGTCAGCAGAGGTTGAATAGAATGGGCCCGTGTAGAAGACTGAGAGGGGATTCCATTGACATCTGGAAGGTAAATGCTGAGAGGTTGTTTCCCTGACTGGAGAGTCTAGGGGCATTGTTTCCTGATAAGATCCAGCTACATGGGACTGAGATGAAGAGAGCTTTCTTTACTCAGACAATTATGAATCTTTGAAATTCTTCCCCTTGATGAGATGTCACTGTGAATAGTTAAAATGGCGATTGAGAGATTCTTCGCAAAAGGGAAACAATCAGGGGATATGGGGAGCATGTGAGAAAGTGTGGCTGAGGTGAAAGAACATAGTGATAGATTAGTTGTTGTGGTTTGGTTCGCCGATCTGGGAATTTGTGTTGCAGACGTTTCGTCCCCTGTCTAGGTGACATCCTCAGTGCTTGGGAGCCTCCTGTGAAGCGCTTCTGTGATCTTTCCTCCGGCATTTATAGTGGTTTGAATCTGCCGCTTCCGGTTGTCAGTTCCAGCTGTCCGTTGCAGTGGCCGGTATATTGGGTCCAGGTCGATGTGCTTATTGATTGAATCTGTGGATGAGTGCCATGCATCTAGGAATTCCCTGGCTGTTCTCTGTTTGGCTTGTCCTATAATAGTAGTGTTGTCCCAGTCGAACTCAGTCGAATAGATTAGTGAATAGTGAAACAAGCTTCAGGAGCTGGGTGACCTCCTCCTTTATCTATTTCTTGTCATCAAAAGGCACCCTGACACTCTTTCTTTTATACTTTAGAAACAAAAAGTGTCTTTCTCCCCTCCCCTAAACACCACAGCCCGACCCCACCCTGAAACATTCCTCTGACAGAACTAAAGTGCTACTTGATAAAGTGCTGCCAATTTTTTTTTGGCAAATCTTCAAACCACTCAATCATATCCTGAAATTAAGAGGTTTCTTTGTGCAAGCATAGCTTTCACCACAAAGTTCATAATTCAAAATTGCTGAAATCAATTCACATTTTAGACATTAAATCCCACCGAGTTCGATGTGATGTTTTACCTCATTTGAATCATCAAATGATTGAAACTTTTTTCTATCACATTCAGAACACTGGGATCTAGTAACACAATTAACGTTGTATGAAATATTAATCAAAGGTGTTTGATGAATTGCCTTCGTCTTAACTCCTCATTGAATCATTTGAGGAAGTTGACAAGACTCACGTCTAGGAAAGAACTGGAGCCCCAAATATGTCACAACATACCACTTCATTTTAACTGGATTATATTCTATTAATGCTAACACCACCAACAGACAGCTAGGTATAAAATGTCAAGTGAATCAGTTAACCTACTTTTCTCCAGTCATCAGACAAAGAATTCTAACCACAAATCACAAATGATCATAAGATTAACATGTTCAGGTAGAAGCACTTATAATAGCAGATTAACAGGTAGAATTAATATCTAATAAAAACTAAAAGAATTGTGGATACAGTAAATCAGAAACAAAAACAGAAATTGTTGGAAGGGCTCGGCAGGTCTGACAGCATCTGTGAAGAGAAATCAGAATTAATGTTTTGGGTCCAGTGACCCTTCCTCAGAACTAATGTGTAAGTCAGAGTGAGTGGATGACTATAGCTATCATTAGTGGAGCTCTATTTATTTGCTCTTTCACACCTCCTTTTATACCTAATATGCAAAATTAGCACACAGTAAAGTCAGTTTAGTTCAGACCCATGTGTGCAGCAAGGAACAGGTTTAGGGCGGCATGGTGGCTCAGTGGTTAGCACTGCTGCCTCACAGTGCCAGGGACCTGGGTTTGATTCCTGTCTCAGGTGACTGTCTGTGTGGAGTTTGCACTTTCTCCCCGTGTCTGCTGGGGCTTCCCCCGGGTGCTCCAGTTTCCTCCCACGATCCAAAGGTGTGCAGGTTAGGTTAATTGGCCATACTAAATTGCCCATAGAGTTAGGTGTATTCCACCTTACCCCATTTACAACCTGCCAACTCAGCATCATCCTCATGACCTGTCCTACCAGCCAATCTTCCTTCCCACCTATCCGTTCTGACCTATCACCTTAAACCCCCCTCCATCCACCTATTGCACTCTTACTACCTTCTCCCCAGCCCCACCTCCCTTCCATATATCTCTCCACCCCGGAAGCTCCCTGCCTTATTCCTGATGAAGGGCTTTTGCCTGAAATGTCGATTTTCCTGCTCCTTAGATGCTGCCTGACGTGCTGTGCTTTTCCAGCACCACTCTACTTTTGACTCTGATCTCCAGCATCTGCAGTCCTCACTTTCACCTAGTTAGGTACATTAGTCAGGGGTAAATATAGGGTAGGGGAATGGGCCTGGGTGGGTTACTCTTCAAAGGATAGGTGTGGATTTGTTGGGCCGAAGGGTCTGTTTCTATACTGTAGGGAATCTAATCTTATGTGTAAGTGGGGAAAGAAGTGGCTCTTGTTTATTAATGTAAAATGGAAGCAGTAAGGCCCAATTTTGATCACGTCCATTCTACATCACAATTATGCCTGTAATTAGATTAATTCATGTTCCAGGCTGCTCTGCAATGGGGGAAGTGTGTGTGAATTTGTAACAAGCTTTTTAGTGGAATCAGATGGCTGGACATGTTCTTCTTCTTTCAGTCATCACCCATCATCTGTTTCACAGATTGAAATCCAGATGTTGAGTTTAGCAACAAAAACCCTTCCCTGTCCAGAAGCCAACTCACCGCTGGGGAAGAAGCCAGCTCTTGTTTTTGGTTTCTGTCATCAAATCAGCCAGTTAACAGACCAACTCACCAAATCACCCATGTCATTGAGTAAACAATTAATAATTTTCAAGCAGCACTCGTAAGGGGTGACAATGTCAAAAATAGGGAGGGGAGTAAATTAGAATGGAGCTGGGAGAGCTCACATTTTTTTTTCAGTCAACCTGCTCAGACATATATCTCTGAGGCAGGAAGGACTTGAACCACGGATTGCTGGCTCCAAGGTAAGAATACCACCACAACATCACAAGAACCCATTTCTTTATCGCTTTTGTTTTATATTCAGAAGTACTTTCACACACATCTGAACAATTTTTTTTGCCCATCACCAAACCATCCTTGTCACTTTTCACCTGTGATGCGCCATCACTGAAATCATCCATGTTTCCAACTGACCTGCAGAGCCCATCAATGCAGCAATACCCAAGGTGAGAGAGAGGTAAGAAGAGAGGGATGAGGTTAAATCAAAGTGGAGTTGGAAGGGACGAAAGGACATTCCACCCTTTGCGGGGCCCACCTCTTCCTAAAAGCATCAAAAATATTGATAAGCACTGCATGCTCCCTCCCTAAGGACACCCAGGCCTGAAAATAGCGACAGTAGGGGGGATGGGAGTCGGGAAAGATACCTATTTTTCCTCTTCGTATCCAGACAACTTGCACAAAACTGAACATTTCTATTCCCTCACCAAATCACGTGTTGTATTTTTCATCTATTAACCGCCACCATTAAATCACCCTCGTTTTCCAATTGATTGATTGACATTCAAAATCCATTAAGGGCAATACAGAGCACCAAAGGTGAGGGAGAGGTAGGGAGCACAATTGATATTGTGTATAGACAATCCATTTCCTGTCTTGCTGTGCAGCTTTTTCTAATCAACCTGTTCAGAGATATTGTTACACACCTCCAGAGCAGGTGGGACTTGAACCCAGGGCTCCTGGCTCAGAGGTAGAGACACTACTATTGTGCCAGAAGAGCCCAAAAACCCAACATTTCTTTATTTCTTTATATTCAGAAGAGCTCTTGCACATGATTGATTTCTCATTATCAAATCAACTGCAGAATATTTCTTCAATCTATTAACCACTACCAGTAAGTCAGCCATGTTTTCCATTTAACTAACAAGGCCTGGTAAGGGAAATGCAAACCATCAAAGGTGAGGTTGTGGTAAGGTGAGGGGGAAGGTAGCTAGTTGAAAATGGAGTAAGAAGGGTTGAACCCAACTCTTAAATACAAAATCCAATGAGCATCACCTTTTTACAGTCAACTCTGAAGCTATTGAGGTTGACTCTTAGTGCTTTTTGGTGCAGTTTTGGTGGTAGTGGTGGAGACAATGCAGGTTCAATGGTCCCAATTTGAGGGGAGTATGGGAGCAGAGGGACCTTGGGGTTCAAGTACATAATTCTCTGAATGTGGCCAGGCAAGTTGAAACAATTGTTGAGGAGGCTAATAAGATACTTGCATTTTTTAAATAGATATTTTTATTAGAAATTTAGCATTTTTACAAGTTTACAAAAATAAACAAAACTCTCAAGTACAAACATTGATATACAATTAAATCTTAAATATATAATAACCAAAATTTAACAAAAGAAAAATACCGAGAAAGAAAAAAAATAAAACTCAACTAACTACTAATCTAACCTACAACTAACCAGAGTGTATATTTAAGTCTCTTACATTATTCAAGTAAGAGAAAGAGAAAAAAAAACAAAAAAACAACAGATAACATAGAAATTGGGTAGTGAGATACATGCTCGGAATGTGTTACCATCAAATGTAACAAAACCCGTATTCGTGCGGGATTCCTCTCCCAAGGGGCCCCGAACCAGCCAGGTTCGTAATCTCAATTAAATAAAAGCCCTTGTTAGGATAGCCGAAATATCTGTATTCATATAATTCAAGAAGGGCTGCCATATTTTATAAAATAATTCGGTCTTTCGGTGCACCATATGTGTAAGGAAGTCAAGGGAATACTTTCCATAATTAATCAGTGCCAATTTGAAAGTCCAGGGGGGGCCCTCAGCCACCCAGTTTACCAAAATATTTTTCCTTGCACAGAAAGAGAGAATAGAAAATAGTCTCTTCCCGTGCATATCCAGGGAGGGTAAGTTCGAAAAGCCCAAAAGAAGAGATACAGGGTCCACTTTAATTTCCATTCCTAAAATTTCTGTCAGGGTACTTGCTACTTTAGTCCAGTATCTATGGATCTTATGACTGGTCCATAGGCAATGTACAAGAGTGCCCACCTCTATTTTACATTTGGGACACATTGGAGATGCTCCTGCCTTAAATTTTGCCAATCGATCCGGTGCTATATGGGCCCTATGAAGTATCTTCAGCTGGATAGCCTGAGTTCTGTTACAGATGGTGATTCTTCTGGCGTTTTCCCAAATGTCATTCCACGTTTCTATAGAGATTTCTAGATCAATTCCTGATCCCATGTTTTAAGCAGATTGTCCATATCTCCCGATACTTCATCGTGTAGTAAATGATAAATAGTACCGATGGAGGATACCCCCATTGGTTGTAGTACTCTACATTCTCTATCTGATTTATAAAGACTATCTAATAACGTAGTCTTCTTTTGTATATAATCACGAATTTGGAAGTATCGATAGAGGTCACCATTAGGTAATCCGAATTTCTGACACAGCTGTTCAAAAGACATCAGGGCCCCATCTTTAAATAGGTCCCCTAGACATGAGATACCCCTGGATCTCCAGAGTTTAAAAGTGGCGTCTGTAAACCCCGGTGGGAATCCCCATGCTCCCAGTATCGGCACATAGGGGGATGTTTTATATGAGTTGCCCTCATTTTGCCGCATTATATTCCAAGCTTTAATTGTGTTTGGTATTATAGGGTTTTTACAGTGATCCGTAATGATTTTCCTCTTGTCTGAAAATAAAAGGTTAATAAGTGGGCATTTTACTTGAGAAGCCTCGATGTCTAGCCAGATTGACTGCGGGTAAGAGAAGACCCAATCAGCTATGTAACTTAATAGGGAACTTAACTGATATTTCCTAAAATCTGGGAAGTCCAATCATCCCCTTGCCTGTGGCAGCTGTAGCTTCTTCAGCTTAATGAGAGGCCGTCTGTGATTCCAGATAAAGGAACCAACCAGCCATATAATTTATGTAGTGCCAGCCTCGGCAGCATCACCGGAAGCATTCTCATAGGGTATAGGAGACGGGGCAGGACATTCATTTTAATTAGTGCTATTCTACCCAGCCAGGAAATTGGAAGGTCTCCCCATCGCTGGAGGTCCTGTCTTATCCTTCCCAGTAAATGCACAAAGTTAACCTTGTATAACTGACCAAATACTGGGGTAATAAAAATGCCTAAACGTAAGAAACCCTCCAGGGACCAACGAAAGGGAAAATGGGATCCGTCTCCTAAGTGGGGTATTATAGCAAGGCATAGCCTCCGATTTTGAGGAGTTAATTTTATAGCCTGAGAATGCGCTAAATGTATTAATAACTTGGATTAAGTGAGGTACGGACATCAGAGGATTACTGAAGAATAGAAGAACATCATCTGCATAAAGGGTAATTTTATGTTTACCTGTACCAATCCTCGGGACCGTGAAATTAGGATCAGCCCGTATAGCTTCTGCTAGTGGTTCAATTATTAGCGTAAGTAATAATGGCGAGAGAGGACATCCCTGACGGCAGCCCCTACCCACACTGAAGCTATCCGAACCTAATCCATTGGTAACCACAACTGCTTTGGGATCACTATACAATGTTGAGACCCATTTGGTAAACACCTTTCCAATGCCAAACCTTTCCAATGTGTAAAACAAATATGACCATTCAACCCTATCGAATGCCTTTTCCGCGTCTAATGAAACTACTACTCCTGGTATCTTTCCCTGATGGCAGGCTTGAATCATATTCAAAACCCTTCTAATATTATTGGATGATCTACGGCCCTTAATAAACCCCGTCTGGTCCTCCTTTGTGATATGTGGCAGTACCCTTTCTAGTCTCAATGCTAACATTTTAGAAAGGATTTTAAAATCTACATTTAGCAAGGATATTGGTCTGTATGATGCACAATCTTCTGGATCCTTTCCTTTTTTAAGGATAAGAGAGATATTTGCCTCTTTCAGCGAAGGCGGGAGACAGCCCTGACGATATGCACAGTTATACATGTCCATAAGTGGACCAGCCAATATTCCTGTAAATTCTTTATAGAATTCAGCTTGAAAACCATCTGGGCCCGGTGCCTTACCGCTCTGAAGTTTCCTGATTGCGTCAAGTATTTCTTGGACTGTTAGGGGACCATTTAAGACCAATACTTGTTCCGGAGTTAGGCCCGGAAAGGTCAAATTTTTAAAAACTGATTGCATCCTCCTAGTCCAGTCTTCACAATCCTGCGATTTATATAAATCAGAATAAAATTTTCTAAAGATTGCATTAATCCTTTTATGATCATGAGTCAAAATACCCGTTGTTTCCTTGATAGACGTGATAGTTTGAGGGGCCTTTTGTTTCTTTGCAGGAAATGCTAAGTATCTACCCGGTTTGTCGCCAAATACATATAACCTTTGATTTGCAAATAATATTTTCCTCTTAGCCGTTTGGGTAAGCGTGGTGTTTAGAGCTGTCCTAAGGGCCGTAATCCTTTGTAATTTGATAATAGAAGGTCTATCAGCGTATGCTGTTTCAGCTGCTTTTAAGCGAGCTTCAAGCAGACGCTGTTGTTCTCCCTTTAATTTTTTCTGGGTCGCTGAGTAGGAGATGATCAAACTTTGCGCGTAAGCTTTGATGGTCTTCCACATCATTGATGGTTGCTAGCCGTATCTAAATTAATTTCTAAAAAAGTTTTAAATTCTTGAGAGAAGTACTTTACAAATTTACTATCTTTCATTAGGAAGGGGTCCATACACCAATGCCGAGAGGATGTTCCATTGTTCCTCGTCTTGATTTCCATATATACAGCAGCGTGGTCGGAAATTGCGATACTGCCTATTTTACAGGATGATATGGAATTTAAAACAATCGAGGGGGCAAAAAACATATCAATTCTGGTATGACATTTATGTGGATTGGAGTAAAAAGAAAAATCTCTGTGCTGTGGATGAAGACATCTCCATACATCTACTAATCCTAATTCTTTGTTCAGATCCACCAATTGTCTAGATCTGGGACATTCTCCTGCAGTACTCTTGGGAATCCTATCTATTTCCGGATCCATAATACAATTAAAGTCTCCCCCTATAATTGTATGACGGGCACCAAGAGCCATCAATTTTGAGAAGGCTTCCGTTATAAATTTAAAGGGGTGTGCCGGGGGGCAGTACAAATTTAAAATCCCATATTCTTCTCCATTTATAAGGGCTTTAATCAGAATATATCGTCCAGATTCGTCTTTTATCTGATTTAGGATTTTGAAAGGGAAATTCTTCCGAATAAGAATAACAACTCCCCTACTTTTTGAGCTAAAAGAAGAAAAAAAGGCCTGATCAAATCCACCCTGTCGTAATTTCAAGTGTTCTTTATCCAACAGATGTGTCTCCTGTAGGAGAGCTATATCAACTCTTTCTTTCTTGAGATTTGATAATATTTTCTTCCTTTTGACTGGCGAATTATTACTCTTGACATTTCAGGTGCACCACTTAACTAAATGATCAACCATAATCATCTGGGCAAATCCGAGACCCCTCGGGAGGGGAAACCCTATCCAGAACATCCCGAGCATAGAGCATATAAAATTCACAAAAATAAAGGCCCTCTAATACACTCACAACAGTATTATAAAAAACTATTTCTAAATAATAAAAAAAAACATATTTAAATAGAGATTTTCCCCCTTGTTCCCAGGGGGTGTCACTTCCTTTCCAAAGGTCCATCGTATCCTCTCCCAACCAATGCCCCACCCTTGACCCAGGCGCTCCTTTAATAGGATGAGGAGAATTCAGATATAATACAAAGCTAGAGTTAACAATGAGCACCCTACCCCCACCCCGCCCCACCCACGCCAACACTTGGATATATTTGGTAATGTTAATACCATGTATAAACATATATAACTATAAAATTACAACCTCAACAAATAATAATTAAATATAATAATACAAAATAACAAGGGAAAACAACCCCGCTCCTCGAGACGGAGGTAAAATAGAATAAGGTAACCACTAAACCCCCCCGGCTTACATACATACATACATATATATTATTTTTATATATATATATATATATATACACACATATATATACATACACACACACATACATAGAATAATTTTTTTAAAAACCCCAAAGGGGGGAGAAAATCATTAAATAGAGAACAAATAAATAAATCCCTCTCCCCACACCCCAAGATAATATTTAACAGTGAGGTAAGAAAAAAGAAAAAGGGGGGGGATATAAACCGGAGTGCGGGGGAAGGCAAACCAACATCCATTATCTCTTACAATTTATCTAAGAGAGTCCAAAAATTCCTTAGCCTTTTCCAGCGATCCGAAGTTATACACGGATCCTTCATGGTTAAAGCGCAGCGTCACTGGGTAGCGTAAGGAGTACTGAATATTTCAGTCCCTTAAACACTTCTTCGCCTCATCGAATGCCTTCCTCTTTCGGACCAGAACTGGGGAAAAGTCCTGGAGTAACATGATCTTGGATCCTTTATAGATCATGGCTTGGGAATCTTTTCCAAGATTTCTAGAGGCTTCTCGGAGTATCTGCCTCTCCTTGCAGCTCTGCAGACGGAACAGGACCGGGCGGGGACGCTGGTTCGAGCCAGGCCCGCGCATTGCAAACCGGTAGGCCCATTCTACCCTTATCTGGCCTGATCCAGCTTCCAGATTTAAAAGCTGTGGCAGCCACTGCTCGAGGAACGCTGTAAGCTGGCCTTCCTCTTCCCGTTCGGGAAGGCCCAGCAAACGAATATTTTTTCGACGACCTCGATTATCGTCAATGTGATTCTCTAAGGTCCAGACTCGCTGTTCGAGAATCCAGACCCGATCCACGGCCGATTGAGCTGTAGTTTCGGAGATCGCGGCCTTTAGCTCCGCCCCCCGACTCGTCGCTCGATTCCTTTAATGTCTCGGTCGTGCTTTTGCAGCGCGGCCGAGAGTGAGTCCCATCGACTTCTGGATTCTTCAATGAAAGCGTCGATCTTCGCATCCAGTTTAGAGATCATTTCCACGAGGCTTGCCACTGTAGGTAAGTCCCCCGGGGCGGCTGTGGATGCCTCTGCTGCAGCTGGAGAGGGTGGGGGAGGGGTCCCTGCTTGCTGAGAGCTGCGGGCTCCCTTCCCTTTGATCATTTTTACTAAAGATTAGATTGTTTAAATTTAATACTAAGCAATTAATTAAATTAAACAGCAATTTTAAATGATTTGGTGAGTGTGGTGGGGGTGGGTGGCCCACTTTGCCCAAGTCTTGGGAGGAGCACTATAGATTCAGACTTGCTGGGTCCCCGCCATCTTGGATCCCCCCGATACTTGCATTTATAAATAGAGGCATAGAGTATAAAAGCAAGGAAGTGACTCTACACCTCCACAAATCATTAGTCAGACCACATTTAAAGTAATGTGTTCAGTTCTGGGCAGTTTATTTAAGGAAGGATGTTAAAGCCTTGGAGGGAGATCAAAGGAGATTTACAAGAATGTTCCCAGGAATGAGAGATCTTAGATACAAGGAAATATTAGAGAGATTAGGCTTACTCTCCTTGGAGTAGAGAAGAGTAAGAGGTGACCTTATTGAGTTGTTGAAAATTGTGAAGAATTTTAACAAGATAAATAAGGGCATTCTGTTTCCACTGGTTGGTCAGTAACTACTGGTCACAACTTCAAGGTTGTGAAATAATATGTAAATGGATAGATTACTTGAGTGTGCGAAAGGTGAGATTGTGTACTTTGGTGGCAAGAGTAGAAAAGCAGAATATTATTACATCAAGATGGATGGTCAGGTAATGTGTTGATTCTGCGTGATGTGGGAGCTGGTGGACCCCATTCTGATTCCCAGTGACCATGTCTGTAGTAAATGTTGGTTGCTGCAAGAACTCCGGCTCAGAGTCAGTGAGCTGAAATCTGTACTTCAAGCATTGCAACACACCAGGGAGGGGGAGAGTTACTTGGATGTTGTGTTTCAGGAACGGTCACACCCCTTAGACTAACTAACTCGAATTTGGCCAGTGGTCAGGGACAGGAGGGTGTGGCTGCGAGTGAGGGAAGCAGAAGGATCCAGAAAGTAGAGTTGCAGGAGCCTCACCACCCCCCCCCCCCCACCCCCCCGTCTTTGTCCAACGGGTTCAAGAGTTTTGCTCCCTGTCTAGATGGGAATGGTTGACTGCAGCGAGGATGAGCCAAACGACTGAAGCACTGTGGTGCAGGGAACCATTCAAGTGTGGGGAGAGAGGAAAGATGTTGCTGTAATTGGAGATAATACAGTTAAAGGAAGAGACACTGCTTTCTGTGACTAGGATTGAGAGTCCCGAGTTGCCTGCCAGGTGCTTGGATTCAGGATATCTCATCCGGGCTACAGAGGAACTTGGAGTGGGAGGGGAGAGATCCAGTGGTCATGGTCCATGTAAGTCCCAGCAACATAGATAAAACTCCCTTAGCAGAGATTCTGCTAAGAGGGTATGAACAGCTAAGAGCTAAATTAAAAAGTAGAACCAAAAAAGTAATATTCTCTGGATTACTATCTGAGCCATGAGTTAATTGAGGAGAAAGTGAGGACTGCAGATGCTGGAGATCAGAGCTGAAAGTGTGTTGCTGGAAAAGCGCAGCAGGTCAGACAGCATCCAAGGAGCAGGAGAATCGACGTTTCGGGCATGAGCCCTTCTTCAGGAAGGGCATGAGTTAATTGACACAGGGTCAATAAGATTAAGAAGGTAAATGTGTGGCTCAAAGGTTGGTGAGGGAGAAATGAGTTTATATTCATGGGACATTGGCACCCGTACTGGGGAAGGCGTGACCGGTTCCGATGGGACGGTCTTCATCTGAACCATGCTGGGACCAGAGTTCTAGTGAATTGCATAACTTGGGCCATAAATTAAGTGGGGGGGGGGAGGATTCAGTTACAGGGGAAATTAGAAAACCCAAATTAAAGAAGGAGGTATGAGTGCAGAGCTCAGGAGAGGTTATTAAAATCTCCAGCGCAGACACACATAGGACAGGGTTTATGGAAAGGGTTAGCAATCAAATTCCAAGCACACTGGACAAATGAATGACAATGAGAAGAGAGATGGTTAATACAGGACTGAAGGAATTATATCTGAATACGGAATAAGGTAAATGATCTTATGGCACAGATTACGGTGCTGGAGAGATAGTAGTGAGGAGCAAGGAAGTAGCTGAGGAACTGAATAATTACTTTGTGTCAGTCTTCACCGTGGAAGAAACAAGTAATATCCCAAAAATTCAAGAGAGTGAGGGAGCAGAGTTGAGTATGGTGGCCATCACCAAGGAGAAGGTTCAAGAAAATCTGAATGGCCTGAAGGTGGATAAATCACTTGGACCAGATGGACTACACCCCAGAGTTCTAAGGGAGATAGCTGAAGAAATTGTGGAAGCATTAGTGGTGATCTTTCAGAAATCACTCAAATCATGGAGGGTTCCAGAGGACTGGAAAATCGCTAACGTGATGTCTCTGTTGAAAAAGGGAGTAAGGCAAAAGATGGAAAATTGCAGACCAATTAGCCGAACCTCAGTTGTGGGTAAGATCCTGGAATCCATAGTGAAAGATGAGATTTCTGAATATTTGGAAGTGTTTGGTAAAATAGGACAAAGTCAGCATGGTTTCATCAAGGGGAGTCATGCCTGACAGATCTGATAGAATTCTTTCAGGAAGCGATGAGCAGGTTAGACCAAGGAGGGCCAATGGATATTATCTACCTGGACTTCAACAAGGCCTTGGTCTAGGTGCAGCACAGGATGCTGCTGAGTAAGATAAGGGTCCATGGTGTCAGAGGTAAGATGCTAGCATAGATAGAAGCTTGGCTGTCTGGCAGGAAACAGAGAGTGGGGATAAAAGGGTCCTTCTCAGGATGGCAGCTGGTGACAAGTGGTGTTCCCGCAAGCCTCAGTGTTGGAATCACAACTTTTACACATGACGTAGATGAAGGAACTGAGGGCATCTGGCTAAGTTTGCAGACAATACAAAGATAAGTAGTGGTACAAGGAGCATTGAGGAGGCGGGGAGGTTGCAGAAGGATTCGGACAGGTTAGGAGAGAGGTCAAAGAAGAGGCAGATGGAGGACAATGTGGGAAAGTGTGAAGTCATGCGCCTAGGAAGAACAGCGGCATGGACTGTTTTCTAAGTGGGAGAAAATTAAGATGTATAAAGTGCAAAAAGACTTGGGGTCCCCTCAAGGTAAACTTGCGGGTTGAGCCAGAAGTTAGGAAGGCAAATACAATGATGGCATTTATTTTGAGAGAACTTGAATATAAAAGCAGGGATGTACTTCTGGGGCTCTGTAAGGCTCTGGTCAGACCACATTTGGAGTATTGTGCCCAGTTTTAGGCCCCATATCTCAGGAAGGAAGTACTGGCCCTGGAGTGTGTTCAGAGGACGTTCACGAGAATGGTCCCAGGAATGAAAAGCTTAACAATAAGGAAAGTTTTAGGACTCTGGGTCGATACTCAATGGAATTTAGAAGAATGAGGATGGATCTAATAGAAACACACAGAATACTGAATTGATTGGAAAGAGTGGATGTTGGGAAGATGTTTCCATTGGTAGGAGAGATTAGGGCCCGAGGGCATAGCCCTAGAATAAAGAGAAGACCTTTTAGAATGGCAGCAAGGATAAATGTCTTCAACCAGACAGTGGTGAATCAATGGAATTTACTGCCACAGAAGGCTGTGGAAGCCAGGTCATTGAGTATATTTAAGACTGAGGTAGATAGGTTCTTGATCTTGAGTATCAAGGGATCAAGGGTTATGGGGAGAAAGCAACAGAATGGGCTAGAAAAACTTACCAGCCATGATTGAATGGCCGAGCAGACTCAGTGGGCTGAATGGGTTAATTTCTGTTGCTATGCCTTTTGATCTTATGGTCTTATTTAAATAGAGAGAGATTGTACATTACAATGCTGCAGGACAAAAGGGGTGTGGGTGACATTGAACATGAATCATAATAAATTAGTATGTTGGTACAGCAAATAATTAGAAAGGTAAGTAGAATGTTGACTTTTAATACAGGGGTGTGGGTTTGAGTATAAGTCTTGCCGCGATTGCACAATTTTGGTGAGATCACACCTGTAGTATTGTGTAGAATTTTTGTCTCCTTATTTAAAGAGACATAGATTTGCATTAGATGCCATTCTGAAAAGGATTTGGATTCTGAAAAGGATTAGTATACTGACTCTTGATGTCAAGGTGTTGCCATATAAGGAAATGTTCGGCACATTGGATCCATACTCATTGAAGTTTCGAAGAATGAGAAGTGATCTAATGGAAACATAGAAGATTCTGCGGGGTTTTAACAGGGTAGTCAATAACCTGGGGACACAGTTTGAGAATAAGATTATGTCTTTTAAGAACATTGTTAATCTTTGGAATGCTGTACTCCCAGAGAAGGTGAAGTTCAGGCCTTAATCAGATCAACTATGATCTTATTAAATGGTGGAGTAGACGAGAAAAGCCAAATGACACAATCCCACTCCTATTCCTTATATCACCTGCCCGTTGTCCACTCATTCCACCAACCCAACTGTGTTGATTTGAATTTCTTAATTCTTCCAAGTTTCATGTCAACAGTAAATTTTGAATTTGTGTCTCTCACACCAAAGTCTGGATTATTAACACTTATCAAGAGGAATGATATTTCTGATTTTAGTAATTTTCTAGGTACTTTATTAATAAGAAATGCCAGTTGTGAGAGGCTCAGTCTTGTTCCCTAGGACTCACTCGCTTGAACATCTTGAAGACTACTGAACATTCAACCTTAAGTACATCTCCCACCAAATTTGTAGCACTTTTTCTCACAATTGCGCGTATGAACCTGCAGTATCAACTAAATCATGACATATTTGTTTGTTGCAAAGGAAAATCTGTGTTTCCCATTAGGTTCCTTTTCAATCTTTCCCGCCTCACCTTAAACCTATGCCCTCGAGTTTTGGACTCTCCTACCTTGGGGAAAAGACCTTGGCTAGTAACCCTATCCATGCCCGTCATGATTTTATAAATCTCAATAAACCTCAATCTCTGATGGTACAGGGGAAAATAGTCCCAGCCTATCCAGCCTCTTCCTATAGTTCATACCCTCCAACCACAGCAATATCTTTGTAAGTCTTTTCTGCACTTTTCCTATAGCAGGGAGGGCAGAGTTGAATGCAGTAATCCAAAAGTGGCTCACATAATGTCCTGTACAACTGTAACTCGGATACTCAATGCACTGACCAATAAAGGTAAGTGTATCAAATGCCTTCTTCACTACCCTGTCTTCCTGTGACTCCACTTTTAAGGAGCTATGAACCTGCACTCCAAGGTCTTTTTGTTCAGCAACAATTTCCAGGACCCTACCATTAAGTGTATAAGTCCTGCCCTGATTTTCCTTTCCAAAGTGCAGCACCTCACTTTTATCTAAATTAAACTCTGTCCATTGTCCATTGGAGGTTCCTTCTTGTCTTGTGAGGCAGACAAATAGATTGAAAAAGTTTGAGAATTTCAATCTTGAGAGCAAAAATGATTAAAGAAGTAAAGCTCAGTAGTGATAGTGTGCTTCAATGGTATTTTTGTTACTCCAGAATTGGAATCAATCAGTTTTTGCTATTCTGTTTCACAAACTTTCTGTGTGCATCAATGGAAAGTGCTTGCTATTGGTTAAAATCTAATTGAGAGGTCTATGTCGAGGATCACTGATATCTGGCTGAGTTAGAGACTATGGTCTAATTGAATTGAAAACATAGAAGCAGAAGTAGGCCATTCAGCCCATTGAGCCAGCTCTGTAATTTAAATAAATTATGTCTGATCGAACATTGGAATGGCATTTACCCATGTTATCCCCTCAACTCTTTACATTATTGATAATTAAAAATTTCTTAACCTTTACTTTAAATATACAAAAAGACTAAGATCACACAGACTTCTGAACTCCAAAATGATCACAACTCTCCAGTAAAAAGATCTCTTCTCATCTCAGTCCAAAATGGCATTCCCCCTTATTTTTATTTCCCCCTTATTTTTAAATTGTGCCTCCTGGTTTTTTGACTCCCCAACCAGGGGGAAATTCTTATGTGTATCTCTCCTACCTCCTTTACGTGTTTTGTAGGTTTTAATGAAATCACCTCTATTCTTCAAACATCTAGAGAATAAAGGCCCAGTTTGCCGAGTCTCTCTTCATAGGACAGTTATGTGGTCCAAGGAACAAGTCTGGTGAACCATCATTGCACTCATCTTCCAGAGATAAGGAGTTAAAAATCGCACACAATACACCAGGTGCCATCTGAACCTTTTCCTATAAAATTGGAGCAACATCCCTACCCCTTACTCACATCTTCTTGCAATAAAGACTAATACTCCATTAGCTGCCTTAACAGCTTGCTACACTTGCAAAATTGATTCGTTTACAACAATAACTCGATAAGCCATAGAGTGTGAAAGTGGTAAAAGTGAACTATCAAATTTTAAGTTCCAACATCTGATTATTATTCCTGAAACCTTCCATGGCTTTAAAATAAGGAGAAATACTGAACTAAAATGGCTGCCATGGTCACCTAACTGCACATTGAGACAATCCAAAAGACCCATATGGAATAAATTAACAAATCTGTACTCAAATTTGCTTTTTATTGAAAGACATTGAAACCAGGCAACTGAGTCAACATCAGGAAATTTGTGTCTTTTGTTTTAATTCATACATTTCTGAGTTTCACATATTGGGAGATGAGAGGCATGCCCAATTGTTAGCTGGCTTGGAAAGACAGTAGAACTAGACTTGGGAATATAAAACAAACCATATTTCAGTAGTCATAGAGATGTACAGCATGGAAACAGACCCTTCAGTCCAACATGTCCATGCTGACCAGATATCCCAACCCAATCTAGTCCCACCTGCCAGCACCCAGCCCATATCTCTTCAAACCTATTTATATTTCCATCCAAATGCCTCTTAAATGTTGCAGTTGTACCAGCCACCACCACTTCCTTTGGCATCTCATTCCAGACACGTACCACCCTCTGTGTGAAAGATTTGCCCCTTCGGTCTAAGCTGCTGAGCAGAAAGAATGATGAGCCATAGCAGCAGAATCTGGAAGATTTTCTATCTCTTTTATTAACTCTCTCTCTCTGTTTCTCCCCCTATTTCCCTGATCACCACAGCAGACAGTACTCAGTGGAAAGCAAATTGGGAAACCAAGCATTCACTGAGAGCACAAAGGTATCTACAATCTTTGCCAGTAAACAATTAAATAACAATTACCCCAAGTTAAAAATCTAACACCCCAAGAACTTTAAGAACTTTTAAGCTGCACTACCATTATTCTTCCTCTCTGTCCCACTCACTGTCTCCATTTCGAACATATTACTTCTGTTTGTGTCTATGTTTGACATTGCGTTTATTATTTTTTCTCTGGCTGAGTAGGCATTAAATTTCTCTTTCTTTTACTCAAGAAAAGGTGAGTAATTAACTCCATAGGGTGGATGATGGCTCAGTGGTTAGTACTGCTGCCTGGCAGTGCTAGGGACCCAACTTCAGTTCCTCTCTCAGGTGACTGTGTGGAATTTCTGTATTCTCCATGTGGGTTTCCTCCAGGTGGTCGGGTTTCTTCCCACAGTCCAAAGATGTGTAGGTTAGATGGATTGGTAACGGTAATTTGCCCATGGTATCCATGGATGTGCAAGCTAGATGGATTAGCCATAGGAGTTACAAGGACGGGGGTGGGTCTGGGTGTGATGTCTTTTGGAAGGTCCGTGTGGACTCAGTGGGTTGAATGGCCTGCTTCCACGCTGTAGGGATTATGTGATTCATTTTTGACCTAGTTAATTACTGTTTTAATTGATGATTAAGTGCACATGACAAAGGACGACCGAAAGGGGCCTACTGATGAATGAAACTTTAACTGAAGGTTTAGCCAATGGGACCAGGTTAAAGGAAGCTTCTAAAGGACAGAGGATTCTGGAGAAACAAAGGGATTGAGGGTGGGGTTACAATCTGTGGGTCAAGTGGCTGATGGCGTGGTGAAGCAGGCATCCTGAGTAAAGTACAGAGAGGTCTGGGAGAGGAAAATTTACCTACAGAATAATAAGGAATATTTTGATGGATATTGAAGGGGGCAGAGAGTTATACACATAAATACAGCAAGAATGAAGTAGCAGACAGAAAGATTTAAATGGATTCACTATGAAAGATTTCACCCCTGCTTTGTGTGTTCTGGCTGTGCAGATGTGAAGCAGCTGACTGAGGTTGAGCTTGGTGAGCTGTTGGCGCAGATTGAATTGGCCGTTAAAGATTACTCAGAGGAGCTGATCCAACAGCTGGCACTGCGTGACGAGCTAGAGTTTGAGAAGGAGGTGAAAAACAGCTTCATCTCCATCCTCCTCGAGGTGCAGAGCAAGCAGAAAGAGCACCGGGAAACAATGAAGAAGAGAAAGAAGGAGAAAGGTGGCATTTCAGCAAGTTTCCGGCAGGAGAGAGCAAGTCACATGCCTGTGAAGGTGAGGCTCTGACCATTGCATGCTGAAAACAGGTTGCTGCTCTTCATTACCAGCCCAGTCTTGTGAGGCTCTCCATCGAAGTTCTTTCATCTTTGTGTGGGCAACGGTAGAATAATAAATGATTGGATGAGTGATTCAAAATTCTGATATAATGTAGCGTAGATATGAGTTCAAATCACTCTGTGGCAGGAGTGAATTTAATTTCAGTTATTTAAGTTCGGTTAATGAAGATAAAATCTGGAATTGAAAAATAGTCTCAGGCATAAAACTCCTGAATTGTTGTAAATTCCTATCTTGTACCACAGACATCTGCTGTTCCTACCTGGTCCGGCCCACACGTGACTCCAAACCCACAGCAGCTTGAAATGTCCGTACATGCTGCTCCATTTTATTCTCTTGGAAAACAAGGGATGGTCAATCAATATGGATCCTGTCAGTGACGCCCACACTCCATGAATAAATACCGTTGGTTTGTTCTTGAGTGACGTACTAGGAAAAGAGGGATGCTGCCAATATCTCAACTCTGTGGTAGAGTTCTCCTTCAGGGAAGGCATGACATGGAAGCCCTAACTATCTCTATATCTTTACTACATTGTTTCCTCATCCAGTCATGAGGTGTGGATGCCATTGGCAAGGTCAACATTTGTTGTCCATCCCCAATTGCTTTTAACAGGGCCCCTGTGAGCTGTGTACAGCTGAGTGTCTGGGCCTAATGACTGTGTGTAGGCCAGACCGGGTAAGGGCAGCTGATTCCTTTCCCAACAAGACCACCGTGAACCAGACTTATTTTACCAATAATTAAGCAGTTTTAAATATGTCATTCTAGACACTCGCTGTTGAATTCAGATAAACTTTAACTAATTGAATTTAAATTCCTCAGCTGCTGTGGAGTTGTGTCACCAGGTCATGAGTTCAGGCCTTTGGGTTGCTCTCTTCTCTCATAGGCAGTCCCAAGGGATCAAGGGTGACCTTGCTTCCTGTCCAGCTCAGTGGGTTCCAGGATAGCTGATCAGTCCAATGCACGATTTGTGTGTGTGCTTGATAATGCCTCATTATTAATTTTCTCAGCATTAGCAAATAATAAATTTGCTCTTCCTTTAATTCAAGAAAACTTTATAACTGTCTCCTTATTATTCTAATGATCAAGTCCACTGTATAGCACTGCTGCCTCACAGCGCCAGGGTCCCAGGTTTGATTCCACTCTTGGGCAACTGTCTGTGTGGAGTTTGCATGTTCTCCCCATGTCTGCGTGGGTTTCCTCCAGGCACTACAGTTTCCTCCCACAGTCTAAAGATGTGCATGTTAGGTGGATTGGCCATGCTAAGTTACCCATAATGGTCAGCGATATGTAGGGTTACAGGGAAAGGGTAGGGGGATGGGTCTGGGTGGGATGCTTTTTGGAGGGTGGGTGTGGACTTGTTGGGCTGAATGGCCTGTTTCCACACTGTAGGGATTATATGAAATTTGAGTTGGGTACTAAAAACAGTTCCTTTCAAAAGCTGTTTCAAAAAAAGCTGCAAAGAGGTATTCTTAGGCCTGTACCATTGAAATGCTAAGCAATCTAGAACAGGACAAGGTAACGAATGAAAGGCATTGTCTTTGGAAGAATTGAAAGGATAGCTAGGTACTGCAAGCTCAGCCAACATGTCTTTGGAAAACTCCAAAACAGAATACAGTATTAGATGTAATTCCATAATTGGCCTAAATGTGTTAAATTATTCTGAGATTTGTAAAGAATTATGCTGATGATCATTTTAGGATTGTCATCCTGCACGTCCTGTATGTTAATATCCAGGGCCCTATTCTTTGCAAGAAGAACATGTACACACTGTGCATCTGTCTTCAACTCTGCAAACAGGTGGTGTTCATTTCACTTGTTAATTTTTCAGGGCAATGCATTTATTAATCAGAGTCAACCTGCCTTGTTTAAACTCTAAACAAATCTTGGCATTAACTGTCAGCCATCATCTAACTGGCACATTTTCTAGACAATACCACTATCAGAGTCTACTTGCAAACCACATTTTCTCTCATACAATATAAATTTTGCTTTCCAATTAATTTATTAATGCTTGCAAATTGAGCAAGGTGAAGAGCCTTGAGAAAATGTGCCTTTTTTCCCCAGTAATACAAAAGTTCTGTTCCTAGCTTACTGCTGAGCAAATCAGATCCCAGACTAAAATCTAACTTGATAGATCACATTTTGTTTTTGTCTTAATTAATAAATGCAGCAGCATTTCACTGAAATACAAGATTTGGTTTTAACAATGAAACAGAAGTCCATCATACAAAGACTTCCTTACCCCGACCTGCTTGAAATAAGGGCCTGCATTCTATTAACCTTCCTGATTATCCACTGCACCTGTGTGCTGGCTTTCTGTATTGTGTTGTGCACAAATACCCCCAAGTCGCTTTGTGTTGCAGCTTTCTGCTATTTTCTCCATTCTCCATTTCAGCAGCATGGTGGCTGTGTGGTCAGCGCTGCTACCTCACTGTGTCAGGGACGTGGGTTCAATTCCAGCCACAAGCCGTCTGTGTGGAGTTTGCATATTGTTCCTGTGTCTGTGTGGGTTTTCTCACGCAGTCCAAAGATGTGCAGGTTAGGTGGATTGACCATGGAAAAGTGGGGTTACGTAGATGGGCGTGGGTGGGATGTTCTTTCATGGGTTGGTGTGGACATATTGGGCCAAATGGCATCTTCCTGCTTTGTAGGGATTCTATGATTAAATAATACTGTTCTTTTGTTCTCCCTTCCAAAATGAACAACTTTACATTTTCCCACATTATACTCCATTTGCCAAATGTTTACCCACTTAGTCTATCAATATCTCTTTGTAAACTGTTTGTATCCCTCTCACAACTTGCCTACAAATTTGACTACAGTACATTCACTTCCTTCCTCCACGTCACTAGTACACATTGTAAGCAGTTGTGGTCCTAGCACTGATCCCTGTGGAACCCATTGGTTGCAAGTTGCCAACTTGAAAAAAAATCTTGTAATCCCACTCTCTATTTCCTGTCCATTAATCAATTCTCTCTCCATGCTAATAAACTACCTCCAACACCATGGGCCTTTCTGGGGTACCTTGTTGGACTCCTTTGGGGAAGTCCAAACACAACAAGTTTACTAGTACCACTTTATACACTCACATTGAAAAACTTCAATAAATTAGTCAGACATGATTTCCCTTTTGTGACGAGTTGGACCGAAGGGTCTGTTTCTGTGCTGGACACCCCTATGACTCTAAGCCATGCAGGTACTGCTTGATTAGATTATGACTTTCCAAATGTTCTTCCATAATAATTGATCCAACATTTTTCCAAAAAATAGTTGTTAGACTAATAGGCCTGCTTTTTTCCTCCCTCACTTTTTGAAAAGGATGCCACATTAGCAGCTTTCCAATCCTCTGGTAATTCTCCAGACTCCAAAAGTTTTGGAAAATTACAACCAATGCATCCACTATCTTTGTAGCTACCTCATTTAGGATGCTAGGATACAAGCCAGCAGGGCCAGGGGATGTATCTGCCTTTAACTGGACCTAGGCTAATAGCCATAACAGAGGGCAAGAAAGTCCCAGGGAAGGAAGATGTCAAAAGGTGATCGGACAGAGCAAGAGATATGGTTAACAAAGTAGCTTCATGTAAAAGTTAAAGGAGTTCTCAGACAGGCGCAAAGAAAGTGGAAGTGAAGCCTTACTTAGTTGAAGAGCCACAGTGAAGTGTTGTTGAATGTCCACCTGATGGCAGTAGTGTTCTAAGGCAAGTGTAATAGGCTAAGGGAAAACCCATTCCAATCTACAAGGAAGAAGGATGAGAACACACTCCACTGCAGACATTTGGTGAGAAGCAGCAAGGGCAGGCGCATAAGGGAAAGCACTTTTCTCTACTGGGGAGACCAAAGGAACAAATTTAACACGCAACGCTCGACCTGTTTAACTGAGTTGATGTAAAGTTGATTGAAAGTGAGGTACAGGATACAAGTCCATTTACCCAGTGGGAGGGGAAACTCATTATTACCCAATTAGCTCCAGGAAATCAAATTTGGAAAAATGCCAGCATCTGGAACATGGATTGTGCAACTGGGCAGTGAAAGATTAAAACTCAGATAAGAAGAACAGCTCAGAAACTAAGTCCAGTGACATTTCGCAAAGCAAGTTTTGAACCCAGGTTAGGATGAATAGAATGAGTGTGGAATGTGCATCTGTATGTTAGTTGTTCCAAGTTTTGTCTTGTTATTTCGTAGCAATTTTGTAAGGGAATGCTCAGTGTAAACAAGTGGAACAAATATTGATTCTGTTCCTTTCTTGAAGTGGGAAGGTTATACAATTGTGGTAAAATGTGGAATATCAAGTTTTGATTTGTATCAGCTGATCATAATGTCTGGGACCTTTATGGACTGAAAGAGATTTGGAAAGGAAAGACAAAGACATATAAATGATTGCACTGATAAGCTGACCACAGGTTGAGACAAGCTTCTTAAAATAATCGATAAAAAGAACCAGTCTGAATTGAAATTAACATTTCTATCAGGAAACCAGTCAAACATGGAAAAACCTGTATCTCTGATTTGATATCCACCTGCGTGATAAGTTTCATATCCTGGAACTGAAAAGCTGACCTACAAATATCCAGTTTGAAAACAAGAAACTCAGACATTGGAGTACACAAACCAGCTATATTTCAAAGAGCTATTTTTGGTAGGGCAGAGGAGATAGTTTTGTAACTTAAACTGAAGAAGGCTCTCTGTTTGTCTGTCTGCCTCTCTCTCTCTCTCTCCTCTCAAGAAGGACAAACTGCAGTGACAAAGAAAATTGTAGAAACAGTCGATCATTGAGAACTCTTAAGATATCTGCAAGATTCATTATTCCTGTTGATCCCAGGATATCTCTAACTAACCATAGTCTCATGGATTTTAAATTGCATGTTCTTTTATCTTCCTTTGAACTGTATACTAGCCCCTTTTAATTTGTATCTCACAGAATCACAGAATTATTATGGCCATTCAGCCCATCATGCCTGCCCTGATTGCATTACCAAGTGTCAATCCCCTGCTTTTATCCCATGTTCCTGTTCACAATTTGTATTCATATAATCATCAAGTGCTCTCTTGAATGTTTCGCACCTGCATAAGTTTTAAAAATGCAACATTAGGGAAGGCAAGGCAACTTGTGCTAATCTTTTGTATGTCTTAATAGTTAGCTTAAAAATAGGAGGCTCAAGGCCTGTAAAGTAAATGAGTGTTTACCCCATCAGCTGGAGTGTGTTGTTGAGATTGAAGTGAAGGTAGAAAACTCAGAGTTGAGATTATTATCTTAAATAAATAAATTCTTGCATTGAAATCAGTCCTTTCATAATCTCAGGATGCCTAAAATTATTTCACACATGATAAAGTGTTGCAATTCCCCTTCTAATAAAGGAAACATCTAATCAAACCTGTGCACAGAAAGATCCCACAAACAGCAATAAAGCAAACAATCATGTGGATATTATTTGAGGAGTATGTGTTTTCCAAGATAGTGATATAGTCCATTGCTGTTCTTCAACATAGTGCCTTGGGATCTTTTATGCTCATCTGAGACGTTAGACAAGCTCGAAGGTTAATGGTTAATCTGAAAGGTAGCATCCCTGACAATGTAGCACTCCATTGATGGTGCCTAGAGTTTTATGCCAAAGTCTTAGACTTAGACTCAAGTTAAGTATTAGATGATGGACTAGCAGTTATGTTGATAGATTGGGGATCATGTGGTCATTTTCATACAAACAAAATTGAGTGGAGATTTGATAGAAGTATTCAAGATTGAGGAGGTCTGGGACAGAGTAGATAGAGAAATTCTATTTGTATTGGAAGAAGGGTTAAGGACCAAGGAGCTCTGACAACACTCGAAGCTTGAGACCATTCAGGACAAAGCAGTCCACATTGACAAACATTTACTCCCTCCACCATAGACACCCAGTAGCAGCAGTGTGCACCATCTCTACAAGATGCACTGCAGACATTCACCAAGGCTCCTAAGACAGCACCTTCCAAAACCCATGACAGCTATCACTTGGAAGGATAGGAATGGCAGGTGTACTTCCACGTATAAATTCCTCGCTAAGCCACTCACTATTCAGACCTGCAAATATATTGCCGTTCCTTCAGTGTCATTGGGTCAAAATCCTGGACATCCATCTGTAAGGGTTTTGTGAGTCTACCTACAGCAAAGGCACTGCACTGGTTCAAGAAGGAATCTCACCACCACCTTCTCAAGGGCAACTAGGGATGAGCAATAATTGTTGGCCTAGCCAATGTCACCCATATCACATGGGTAAATAAAAAAATGTTAAAGATAATTGACACAAAGACCGATGGTAACAGGAGGAAAATGTTTCTCTAGACCGAGTGGTTAGGATCTGGAATGCATGCCTGAATGTGTGCTAGATGCAAGTTCAATCTGACTTTTCAAGAGTTACTTGGATAATTGTCTCAAGAGAGAAAACTTACAGGCCCATAGGGAAAAGGGAATGAGCTGAGCTGTTTTTGCAGAGAAGCACAGCAGGTCAGGCAGCATCTGAGGAGGGGGACAATCAATGGTACGGGTAAAAGCCCTTCATCAGGAATGAGGCTGTGAGCCAAGGGAGTGGGGAAATAAATGGGAGAGGGTGGGGCTGGGGGGAAGGTAACTGAGGCTGACTGACCTGCTGTACTTTTCCAGCACCACACTGTCGACTCTAATCTCTAGCATCCGCAGTCCTCACTTTCCCCTGTTTTGCAGAGAGACAATACTGACATATTGGGCAAAATTGCTGCAAACATTCTCTAAAATAAAGTGGAAGGATGTTAATGAGGTACATAAAAAAGCACTAACATAGCCTATTTGGCCTAAACAACCTGGTTCTGTGGTATACAGTCTATCAAATCTAAGATTTAATGGTGACCTGAAAAAAAGGCATAATTTCAGATTTTTGAAATCATTATGACAAAATTACAACATTGTGATTATATAGTGATTAATTAATGCAAATGTACTCATACATATTAATGACAGCCCCATGACTCACTGGCTTAGAATGACATCACATGATGTACTATGCAATAATCAGATGTGTTCTTGAAGTCAGTCGGTGTCTCTGTTTCAGGGAAGTTACTTCCACTTCAAGTCTCTTTGCATTCTACTCTACACCTTTAGTCATAATGCCTTCAGGTGTCTAGGCCAGACAATCCCTCCCTAAATCTCATCTTTTTACCTCACTGTCTTCCTGTAAGATGCTGAAATGCCCCAATTATCCAGTTTGGTTCAGTGTCATTGATTACCCTGCTGTGCAGTGACTTGGGACTGCTTATCTGGTTAATGGTGCTGGTTAGGTCGAAGTTGTGGTTTCTGTTTGACACCTGTACTTCGAACTCCACTCCTGATAACCTCCTTTCCTTCTGTTCAACATGGCTGCCAGCGTTTTAGCATGGAAGGAATCTCCAGTGTCATCCAGAGTGGCATTCGACAGACATTTGGAAATTCTGGCAACGAGAAGCAGGTAGCTACACTTTGTGTTGTTCCCGTGTCCTATTGTTTATAATGGGTTGTCAGCACTCGGAAATTCAGGCAATTATTAAAGAATTCATTTCCTGGACACTGCTACAAAGAACTGTGAAGCTAAATCGTAGGCACATTGAATAAAATGGTGTGCTGTTGTATCCATCTTTCTTCTCTGAGGAAAATCTTCTATTATTTATAAAGTTAACGGACATGGGGTAGGTACTGATTCAGGGGAAGGTATGCAAGAGCCATGTCATGAAGCCTACAGGAGTATGTCCAGCCAGTATTGGCAACCCCATGATGAGCTCTCATTGGAGAATAAAGGAAACTCATTCAGTTTATTACATCCTAAAACAACAGCTGTCGGCAGTTCACTAACATCAACAAACACCAGCTTACAGCCTGGATTTATTGGTTCTGACTGGTTGATGAATTGCAACATTACTGAAACACTGAGCAGAAGAACCTGTTAATTCTTACACTCAAATTGATTTATCGCAAAGCCGTTCTTTATGCTGAAGAATACATAACAAGAGGCGACATGTACAATCACACTGCTTACATTATTGTTGATTATTCAAAAGAATCTGAATGTGTTACTCAATCACCATGAGGTGTTAAAGCCACATGGTTCTTAAACCAAAGTGCTCTTGTCAATTACACATCTAAATTTGTACAGAAAGTGAGGACTTGAATTATGTTTAGATCTGAAATTGAATCTGAAATTAATATATATTATATATATTATATTATATATATATACTTGAACTGCGCACCTTTCAGAAATTATTTATTTGATTCCTTCAAGGGGTTTGGCACTGCTAGTGAGGCCAGCTTTGTTGCCCATCCCTAATTGCCGCTTGCCATTTCAGAGGGTGGTAAAGAATTAACTACATTATTGTGAGTCTGTGTTCAGCTGGAGGAAGGACATTAATGAATCAGGTTGTTTTTAACAACAGTCGATAATGCTTCATGGTCACAATCACTGAGATTAGTTTTCGAATCCAGTGATTCATTGAACTGCAATTGCACAGCTGTCATGCTGGGATTTAAAAACCCCTCCATGGGACATTGATCTGGACCCCTAGAATACCCATCCAGTGACATTACCACTACACTACCATCTTCCTGCTAAACTGACCTGAAACCCATGCTCACTCCTTCACTGAATACATGATGGTGCTGTAGCATTTCAGCATCAGTAGTGACTAGATGGAATGTACCAAATATTCTTATTACTATACTAACAAAGTGTCTCCTTATATTCAGTACCTAACCACAGTAATACCGTATGAGAAGAAGAATACACCTCCAACAGTTGATGACCTTCAAATTCTGACCACAAGTGAGTTATTCAAAGAAAATACCTAGTTAACCAATTTTGTTTGATTGTTTAATTTTGTTGCAAGCAGTTTGCTAAGAAAGATTGAAAAGATTGAGATGATTCTTTTTCATCTCTGCAAATGCCTGACCTGCCCAGTTTATCAAGCGATTCTTATTTTTATGGCAGTTCATATTTTTTGGAGTTGTGTGTTAAACAAGGGTTAGATTAAAATTTGGCTGTTAATTCAGTCAAAAGTGAACCCACTATGTCACCAGTTTTCCATTCCCACTAAACACAACCACACTTTAGATTTCAGTGAAAAATGTCATTACAACTGGTTTAATGCTCAATGGCAACTTGCTTCAGACTGGCCAAACAATTTCACTTTGACACCCAAGAGTGCACTTGGACCCCAGTCCCAGGAGTGAGAAGTCATTGACAATTAACCCGATATTCAATTATTAGATTTTCACTGGTAATAGCAATTCATTGTGTAGCTTAATTGTCCCATTGCCATGGATTTTGAATAATCTGGTAAAAGAATTCCCATCTCCTGATTGCCTATTAATCAGGGCCAGTGCAGTGGTATTGCCAGGAAACTAGGTTCGATTCCACCCTTGGAATTTGTACATTCTACCCGTGTCTGCGTGGGTTTCTTTCGAGTGCAGTGGTTTCCTCCCACAGTCCAAAGACTGATGGAGGCTGGTACAATTACAACATTTAATACGCACCTGGATGGGTATATGAATTGGGTGGGGGGGGGGGGGGTGGGTTTAAAGGGATATGGGCCAAGTGCTGGATGTCTGGTCAGCGTGGAGTAGTTGGACCAAAAGGTCTGTTTCCATGCTGTACATTCTGTGACCATGACTCTGTGTGCAGGTTAGTTGGATTGCTAAATTGCTCATAGTATCGAGGGATGTGCAGGTGAGACGGATTAGCCATCGGTACTGCAGGGTTACAGGGATTGGGTAGGAGCAATGGATTTCGGTGGGATGTAGTTCGGAGGGTCAGTGTGGATTCAATGGGCTGAAGGGCTTGCTTCCATACTGTAGGGATTCTATGATTAATAAGGAGCTATGAACCTAAACTGCTGTCTCTGTGTCTTGTATTTCAGTTCTGTCCTTTTGTTCTTTGTAAATTGTATTCTATCATAAGATGTGGGTGTCTCTGTGATAGATATTACCAATCTCTAATTTCCTTTGCCCTGAGTGGCTCGTTTAGCTGGTCGTTGCTGTGCAACTGGAATCACATTTAGACCATAGCAGGCAAGGAGGGCAAATTTCCAAGCCTAGAGGAAGGGGCATTAGTCAACTCAATGTTTTTTTTATAACAATCAATGATTATTTTCTGCTCGCCATTATTAAGACTAGTTTTCAGATTTTTTTTATTAGTTGAATTCAAATTCCGTTATCTACCTTGGTGGAATGTTAATATCCCCAGGATATTAGTTTAGGCTTTTGGATTATTCGTGCAGTGACAATACCACTATGTGTCCCTATCACTTTGCCCAAAGGTTAACACTTAAATACAGTATTACCAGTCTGAGCTACTATCACTTACATGCTTTTTTGGTGTCACTTTCATCTCTCTGGTGTGAATCAAACATTGTTTGGTTCACACCTCTCACTGCTCCACTTCCCCTATTGCCAATTATAAATAATTTAAGCTGTGCTCTCCTTTTTTAGTGACTTATGTCTCTACCTGACATGGAAGCTAAGATCAGCAGCAGGCCATTCAGCCCTATGACCCTGCTCCACCATTCAGTATGATCATGACTGACACTCTGTCTCAGTGGCATATTCCCACTTACTGCCCATACCCCTTGATGCCTTTGAAACCTAAACAAAAAGTCACTTTAATGGTTGGTGACCACTCTGTTAATACCCCCTGGAACTAGCTTGCAAGAGACTTTATGAAGTCTGATGGATGCAGTAGTCCCCTTTGCTTTTTTTCACTATTTCCCTTGTGTCCCAAAACTTAAGTGAAATTATGACCTCCTTTGAGATAATCCCTCTGAAATTGGGAAGGAAGGAGTTCAGTGATTTGAGGCTATATCTTGTCCTGGCTCCTAAGCTTCGAACATCAGCGGTTCAAAGCTAGGATTCACCATGTTACTGTTTCCTCTTGGTCTGTGATGTGCATAGTAAGTTCCACTACCTCTTACTGAACAATTAGTAAGATCAACCTTGCGTAGGACACTTATGAACTCTGGAACATGAAGTAATCCAGAAACAAGCAGCATGTATACATTGAAAAAAAAATTAAGATATGCAATATAAAATCATGCACATTTCTTTCACTGAAATAATGATGGAAATCCAACTGTTCCTCCATTTAGGTGTCGATTGTTGGCTTATTTTGCAAAGTCTGCTATTCCTCAATGTATATTCCAAATGTATTTATGCTGGGAATACATCAGTAAAACACACAAAACACTAATTCTGTCCTTTTCTTAAAGCTTCCTTATTGATTGATTTGTTCTGTCTGTACATACTGATTGCACTGGTGCTTAGCAAAATTGTGAAGCTATCCAAAGAAACTTTTTTTGATTTTTTTTCAAAATGTTGACCACAATCTTTATGAAGACATTTGCATTGTCCATGTTCAGTGACCAGACTAATCCTCCCCACATTGTTGGCTAAAAGCTGATTTCATTCAGGTCAATAGACAGTAATAAGTCTTTAAGTGATACCAAGAATTCAAGTTTTGTTTTTAAAATTCTTTTGGATTCCTTAATTCTATCTGGAGGTATTCACATGGAGGCTTCAGCCTCAATTTTCCAGTTCATTGGTTTAAGCCACTATCAGCCTGTTGGCTTTGTCTAATGACAACCGTTACATTGAGTCAGCCAGACGGAGACTATGCTGTTCGCTGCTTGAGAGCAACACACTATGCTGCCAGTGAAATGCCCTTTTCAATTGACTACTTTATAAATTAAGGTACAAATAACTAGCAATTATACTTCATCACTTTTGTTTTCCATTCTGATTTATGTTTGTTGTGGCATCACAAAGGGTTGCATTTTATTGTAAGTGGTTGTTGATGAGGCAGATTCCAGGGGAAGGATTTGATTCTAGCATAGTTTGTCTTGATGTCGACGTTTCAAAGCTGGTGAAGGGCTATGGAGGTCAGTCAGCAATGGACATGAGTCAGGGAGGTCATGAGAACAGTTACAATGTTCACCAGATTCTCACTATTGATGCTCATTTGAAAGGAACAAGTTTTTGACATGAACAAGGCGCCAGGTTCTCTCTTGATTTGCCAAGCCTGGCATGGAATGATGCCAAGAAAGGTCAAAACCTAGGTCTGAATACAAGAAAAAGAATGGCTTGTGTTTATTCTTAGGCCCTGGTGAAAGTGCGAAAGAAATTAACCAAGCATGGAACCAGGAAAGAGGGATTTGAGTTATGGGGAAAGACCTAGAGGAGTTGGAATTAAGAAGGGAATGTGCTCAAAATACATGCCAGATCTTGGCAGCGTCTCTTGAGAGAAGCAAGGTTAACATTTCCACCAATATTGCCCACACATGCTGAATACCCACCGCAGTTCCTGCTTTGATTTCAGGTTTGCAGCTTCCACAATGTCTTGTGGCTGCTGGGTCTGTTATCTTTAAATTAGGGAAGGATAATAAGAAATTTGATTGAGGTGTTCAAAATTGTAAGTGTTTTTGTAAGGAGAACGAATTTTCAGTGGCTGAAGACACAAATATAATGTGATTGGCAAATTGTGACATGATAAATAGCCAGATGTTGTGGTCTGACGGTATAGTGGAACCATATGTGGATTAACTTACAAAAGAAAATTTTATAACGCTTTGAAGGGCAGAGTTGACAGATCTATTAAAAGGATTCCATAGAATCATTTTGCAAAAGGCAGTTGGATTTTCCCCAGTGCAAGTTTATGGGATTAATTGGATAGCTGTGCCAAAGACCCACCACTGATATGATGAAGCAAATGGTCTGCTTCTGTATTGGATCAGTCTGTGATATTGCTCCTTTTGTGACTTCAGAACATCCTAAAGTGCTTGACATCCACTTAAGTAATTTTGAAATATAGTTACTGTTTTAATATAGGAAATATATCAACTAATTCATGCACAGCAACCTCCCATACACCAGTAAGTAATAATGTCCACATGGTCATTCAAAGGAATACTGGTCGAGGAACAAATATTGGGTCATAAAAACACTGGGGAAAATCCGACTACCTTCTGCAAAATGATTCCATGGGATCCTTGTAACCTACCTGAGAGCAATGATTTGGCTCAGTGTAATACCTCACCTGCATTTGAAGCCCAGCATCCTCAAATTTGACACTGACTGCACATGTGACCCTCTCCGCCAATGTCGCCATGATGCCATTCTGCCATTGCTTCACCACCACCAATGCCAGACCCAACTAATGTCAAATTTGCCGATCCTCAGGCACCATCTCTCTCGTCTGGGCCTACCTCGCCAATGTCACCTCCGCCAATACTGGGTCCTGTACTCGTCTGTCTTACCAATATCCACACTGGGCCCACTCTTGTCTGCACTGGACCCACTCGATTCCACAGTGGGCCCACTCGAGTTCACGCTGGGCCCACTCATGCCCACACTGGGCCCACTCGAGTTCACGCTGGGCCCACTCGAGTTCGCGCTGGGCCCACTCGAGTTCGCGCTGGGCCCACTCGAGTTCGCGCTGGGCCCACTCGAGTTCGCGCTGGGCCCACTCGAGTTCGCGCTGGGCCCACTCGAGTTCGCGCTGGGCCCACTCGAGTTCGCGCTGGGCCCACTCGAGTTCGCGCTGGGCCCACTCGAGTCCGCGCTGGGCCCACTCGAGTCTGCACTGGGCACACTCATGCCCGCACGGGGCTCACTCGAGTCCACGTTGGTCCCACTCGGGTCCGCACTGGGCTCACTCGAGTCTGCACTGGGCCCACTCGAGTCCGCACTAGGCCCACTCATGCCCGCACCGGGCCCACTCGAGTCCGCACCGGGCCCACTCGAGTCCGCACTGGGCCCACTGGGCCCACTCGGGTTCGCGCTGGGCCACTCGAGATCACGCTGGGCCCACTCGGGTTCACGCTGGGCCCACTCGGGTTCGCGCTGGGCTCACTCGAGTCCGCACTGGGCTCACTCGAGTCCGCACCGGGCCCACTCGAGTCCGCACTGGGCCCACTCGAGTCCGCACTGGGCCCACTCGGGTTCGCGCTGGGCCACTCGAGATCACGCTGGGCCCACTCGGGTTCACGCTGGGCCCACTCGGGTTCGCGCTGGGCCACTCGAGATCACGCTGGGCCCACTCGAGTTCGCACTGGGCCCACTCGAGTCCGCACTGGGCTCACTCGAGTCCGCACCGGGCCCACTCGAGTCCGCACTGGGCCCACTGGGCCCACTCGGGTTCGCGCTGGGCCACTCGAGATCACGCTGGGCCCACTCGGGTTCACGCTGGGCCCACTCGGGTTCGCGCTGGGCCACTCGAGATCACGCTGGGCCCACTCGAGTTCGCACTGGGCTCACTCGGGTCCACGCAGGGCTCACTCTAGTCCACACTGGGCCCACTAGAGTCCACACTGGGCCCACTCATGTCCCAGCTGGGCCCACTCGAGTCCACACTGGGCCCACTCGTGTCCGCGCTGTACCCACTCGAGTCCACGCTGGGCTCACACGTGTCCGAGCTGTACCCTCTCAAGTCCACACTGGGCCCCCTCGAATCCACACTGGGTCCACTCGTGTTCACACTGGGTCCACTCGTGTCCGCGCTGTACCCCCTCGAGTCCACGCTGTACCCACTCGAGTCCACGCTGGACTCAGTCCAGTCTGCGGCTGGGCTGAGTTGTTGCCATTGGTGCCATCACTGGGACCGAGCTCTTCACAGGAGGTACGTACAAGAAGAAAAACAAAACGAGAAAAGAAAAAATACAGAGAAATGGAAATGAAAATGAAAAGAACAATGCTTGCATTGGGGTGCAAGCCTTGGGGCTTGCCATCTTACCAGAAGGCTTTCTATCTATGGCGCATCCTCCTATGTGCCAGGTATGACTCCACCCAGAGAGTTTGACCTCTGATTCCCATTGATTCCAGTTTTGTTAGGGCTTCTTGATGCTGCACTCAGTCGAATATGGCCTTGATAGCAAAGGCTGTCACATGCACGAATGAGGTCAGGAGCTGACTGGCCCTGGCAGAACCCAAACTGGGCGTCACTGAGCAGGTTATTGCTGAGCAGGTGCTGCTTGAATAGCACTGTGAATGACAACTTCCATCTCTTTACTGATGATCAAGACTAGACTGATGGGGCAAAAATTGGTCAGTTTGGATTTGCCTTTTTTTTATGTAGAGGACATATCTGGACAATTTTCCACATTATTGGGTAGATGTCAGTGTCATTACTGTACTGGGACAGTTGTATACTATCTGTAAACTGTCCGTTATTCTATAAAGACAACAAGCAAGAATTGTAACAAACACTGCATTGGCCAAACAGGCAGAAAACTAGCCACCCAGATACATAAACATCAAATAACCACAAAAAGACATGACCCATTCTCACATACAGATAAGGAAGAACACTACTTCGACTGGGACAACACATCCATCCTAAGACAAGCCAAACAGAGACACGCATGAGAATTCCTAGAAGCATGACATTCCAACCGGAACTCTATCAACAAACACATTGACTTGGATCCCATTTACCACCCCCTGAGAAAAAGAACAGGAAATTACATCACCATAGGAAATGATATCACCACAGGAAATGACATTACTAACCTGAGGAAACTCAAACATATAAATAGAAAGTGGGCTAAAACCACCAGCGCTTCAGTCATTCGCTTCACTAAGATGTTACCTAGTATGGTGACGAAACGTCTGAAAACAAACCTTCCAGCTCAGCGAGCAAACCTACATCCAGTACTGGAGCAGCTTGGCCATGAGAGTTGTAAGTGCTGGAGCACAAGTCTTCAGTATTATTGAAGGAATGTTGTCAGGGCCCATAGCCTTTGCAGTAACCAGTATCTCCAAACTTTTCTTGATGTCATGTAGAGTGTTTCGAATTGGCTACACATCGGTATCTGTGATGCTGGGAACCAATGAAGGAGATCAAGGTGGATCATCCACCTGGCACTTTTGGCTGAAGACTATCGCAAATGTTTCAGCCTTATTTTTTGTCCTGATGTACTGGGCTCTTCCATTTTTGTGACTAGGAATTCTCAAGTGGGTTGGTGGCTTCACCAGGGTTCCACCTAATTTTTTCAGTATGCCTGATGTTGCTCCTGGTATTCCCTCATGCACACTCTGTTGAATGTAGGGTTCATTCCCTGGCTTGATGGTAGTGGTTGAGTGGGGTATATGCCAGGCCCTGAGGTTGCAAATTCTTTTAAGTATAGTTCTGTTGTTGTTGATGGCCCACAGTGCTTCATGGATGCCCAGTCTTGAGTTACTAATGCTGTTCAAAATCTGTCCCATTTAGCAAAGTGCTAGAATTAGAATTAGAATTAGAATCCCTACAGTGTGGAAACAGGGCTTTTGGCCCAACAAGCCCACACTGACCCTCCCAAGAGTATCCCACGCAGACCTATTCCCCTACTCTATTACTCTGCACTTACTCCTGACTAATACACCTAACCTACACATCCCTGAACACTACGGGCAATTTAGCTTGGCCAATTCACCTAACCTGCACATCTTTGGACGGTGGGAGGAAACCAGAGCACCCAGAGGAAACCCATGCAGAATGTGCAAACACCACACATACAGTCACCTGAGGCTGGAATCTAACCCCCAAGTCCCTGGTGCTGTGAGGCAGCAGTACTAACCACTGCACCACCATGCTACCCTGTGATAGTGCCAAACAACACAAAGGAGGTTATTCTCAATGTGAAATCAGGATTTCGACTCCTCGAGGACTATGGGGTGGTCACTCTTACAAATACTGTCATGGACAGATGCATCTGCAGCCAGCAGATTGGTAAGGATGAGGTCTTGTATGTTTCTCCCTCTTGTTGGTTCCCTCACCATCTGCTGCAGACCCAGTCGAGCAGCTATGTCCTTTAGGACCTGACCAGGCCAATCAGCAGTACTGCTTCTGAGCCACTCTTGGTGGTGGACATTGGAATCCCTGACCCAGAGTAAATTTTGCTCCTTTGCCACATTCAGTGCTCTCTCCAAGTGTTGCTCAACATAGAGGAGTACTTATTCATCAGCAGAAGGGAGAATGATATGTGATTTCCTTCCTCGTGTTTCGCCTGAAATCATGGGGTCTTAGAGTCTGGAGTTGAGGCCTCCTAGGGCAACGCCCTCCTGACTGTATCCCATTGTGCCACCACCTCTGCCGGCTCTGTCATACTGGTGGCACAGGACATATCCAGGGATGGTGACGGTGGTGCTTGGGACATTTGTCTCTAAGGTATGATTCCATGAGTATGATTATGCCAGGATGTTGGTTGATTAGTCTGTGCAACAGCTCTCCCAGTTTTGGCACGAGCCCCCAGATGTCAGTCAGGAGGAGTTTGCATGATCGACAGGACTATTTCTGCCATTGTCTTTTTTGGTGCTTGGGTCGACACTGGGTTGTCTGTATAGTTTCATCTTTTTGTTGAGACTTCGTAGTGTTTGATACAACTGAGTGGCTGGCTAGGCCATTCCAGAGGGCTGGTAAGAGATAAACACATCGCTGTGGATCTGGAGTCACATATAGGTCCAACCAAGTGAGGATGACAGATCTCCTTATCTGAAGAACCTGAGGGAGCCACCTGTTTTTTTTTTCCCTGACAATTGATAATGATTTCATGGTAATCAGTAGATTCTTAATTCCCGATAATTTCATTGAATTCAAAGTCTGCTGTGGCAGGAATTGAACCTGGTCCCCAGAACATTAGCTGAGTTTTTGGATCAATAGTCTAAGTGATAATATCATGAGGTCATCACCTCCCCCTACATCTTAGGTTCTCAATGACTCTAGTTCTGTATTTAGTGGATACTGGGAGAGTGGATATGTCTAACACATGGGTCAAAGAAAGTGCACATGAATCAGGAAGAGGCTTGGGGTAAGGGAGAGATGGGGAATAAGTGGAGGTGTGAAGGGTCGTGCGTCATTAAAGCGCACCTGATGCCATAGTATGTGGAGGTGGGAAATCCTCACCCCTGACAGCTATCCTCACTGCTTCATATCCATCAACATCCCAATCCCACATTCCTGGAATGAAAATATAGCAAACATATAGTCTTTTTAAACAGAGAGAAGTTCCACTACGATGAGAATTTTCCCAACTTCTGATACCCATCTCCCTCACAATAATCCAACCCTAGATCTTTCATTAAATTCCTACATTCTGTGCTAACTTAATTGGCTTCTGCCAGATCAATAGTGGTGGGCCCTGTTATTGTATTTGGGGGTTATTATTGCTCTAATTATCATCCAGTAACCTGTGCTGGCAAAAGCACTGTCATGACTCACTGTCTGGGTCCTTCAAAGCCATGTTTGCTTAGGCAGGGAGCTGACGGATTGTCAAATCTTACTGGTTAATTTCAGTGAAAATGTGGTTGATGTGTGTCAGCGAGTTCAGTGTTTGAAGTCACTAATCAAATGATCTTTGTCCTTCAGTCCTTCTGGCCATGAAGGAGGACAGTGAGAAGGTTCCAGTTTTACTGACGGACTACATTTTAAAAGGTAATACTGTTGGTCTTTCTTCAAGTATAGAAATCTATAAGCTGTATAATGAATGTGCTTCCTTTGCACTCTCTTGTTGCTTCTTCACATTCTTCATGATTCTAAAACCAGACAAGCAAATAGTCTTCTCTACCAATGTTATTCCAAGTCTGGCCTCTACACTCTGCACAGTTGAAACCAGGGGATAGTCGCATGTGCATCTTGGTTTGGTGGGATGGAGCACTCAATGAAAGAATTAATATTAGCATTGAAATCACTCCACAGGGGCCAGTATCCCACCACCATTTACACATGGACAGTCCTTAACACCAACTCAGCTCCCTCAGAGCCAGGTCTCAGAGTGTAAGGATGTCTGACTGTCCTGTTTATATCTATCAGCCGGGGCTCCCTGATTGGGGCTGATAATTTGGTCCAATCAGGAAACTCATATTCTGTGAGGTCCACCTAGCTAACCTTGTGACAATCACGACAAGCATCATCCAATGCATCATCAGTTTATTGTGCAATGTGCGAAGTTACTAAAAATTTACTGTCAGATATGTGGTTAAAACTATAACAGCTGATTTAGCTGCAAGTCTCTTTCATCTTCTGCTATTACCTTATGACACCTATTGACCAGTATTGGTTTTGTAAGGTTGGGAGAGGTGACAATCCCTTTTGAACCCCATGGATGGTAATTGAGAATTGATTTTTCTCCTGTTTGTTGAGCAGTTGCTCAGAGCATGACCTGGAGAATGGTGCAAATCAAAAGAAAAAGTGCAGTAAAGCTGAGAAAAAGCAAAGCTAAGCTTTGAAGATGATATCTCAACAAAATGTAGTTGTTTGAGCAGTGCTACTCAATTTTTTTCATGGCCACATATGTAATTGTAGTTTTGGTGAAGATTGCAAGCAGAATGCTCTTATAAAATGCTTATATCTTCCACCACCACCTGATTGTAACCTAATTCTTGCTGAATGCAAATGAGGGATTTCCCCACAGGAAATCAGAAGAATATGCTACTTCTGCTTTACTGTAATGTGGCCCTCTCACTTGTTAAGCAAGGCAAATAACCTTCCTTTTAATAACATTCTCTTAGAACCAGAGTGCAAAAAAAAACAGACTTGCACTTGCATAGCACCTTTCACATATACATTGATGATGTAAATGAAGTCAAAGGTTACAGGGTGGGGCAAAGTGAAGTTAAAGTCTTGCATAGGGAGGCCCTCCAAAAAACTCGACACATCCCAGACTTTGATTCTCTCTCCTCAGACATTGCCAGACCTGATGAGTTCCTCCAGCATTTTCTGTAAATGGCCTTCTCCCTCTCCCGTTTCTATCAAAATGCTTTATTACGAATGAAGTTCAGCTGCACCAAAGAGAAACCTATCAGCCAATGTGTGCATAATGAGGCCTCCAAGTAAAAAGGACATAAATGACCAAACGGTCTGGGATTTTTAAAAAATTGTGTTAGTTGAAGGTTAAATGTTTGTCAGGACATCTCCTCTGCTTGTTTTCACTTGTCATGATAGAATCTTTTACAAGCGAGCAGTTAGGCTGTCGTCTTATTTTCTCATTGACAAAGCCAATGATGCGCCCCTCCCCCCATGTTCTACACTGAAATCAGGAGCTTTAATACATAACCTCTAACTCAGAGAGGTGTGTGCAACCACTAAACCAAAACAAGGACTGAAACCCAGCCTAGCCAAGAGCCAGCAAGAGGATCATCTGTGACTCGAGGCCACAGTGAAGCTGAATGTGAGTAGACCCCAGAAATGAATGAGTGAAAATGATCATGTCCCAGCGGACCATGGATTTCTCTCTCATTACAGCGAGTTAACCAACCCCCAACCGAGCAACCCATCACAGTGTCAGGGACACAGGTTTGATTCTAGCTTCAGATGACTGCCTGTGTGCAGTTTGCACATTCTCCTCATGTCTATGTGGGTTTCCTCCCGGTGCTTAGATTTCCTACCACAGACCAAAGATGTGCAGGTTAGGTGGATTAGCCAGGGTAAATTGCCTATCGTGTCCAGGGATGTGTAGGCTAGGTGCATTAATCAGGGGTAAATGTAGGGGTGGCATGGTGGCTCAGCAGTTAGCACTGCTGCCTCACAGCACCAGGAATCCAGGTTCAATTACACCCTCAGGCAACTTTCTGTGTGGAATTTGCACATTCTCCCCGTGTCTGCGTGAGTTTCCTCCCACAGCCCAAAGATTTGTGGGTTAAATGAATTGACCATAGTGTTCAAGGGTGTAGGCTAGGTGCATTAGTCAGGGTAAATGTAGAGTAATACAGTAGGGGAATGGATCTTGTTGGGTTAGTCTTTGGAGGGTTGGTGTGGACTTATGGGGCAAAATGGACTATTTCCACATTGTGGATTCAATTAATTCTATAAATTGTTCTTGGTGTTCAGGGGTGTGCAGGCTAGAAGAGTTGGCTATGGGAAATGCAGGGTTACAGGGATAGGGCAGGTGGGTGGGTCTGGGTGCAATGCTCTTCAGGGCGTCAGTGTTGACTCATTGGGCTGAATGGCCTGCTTCCTACTGTAGGGATTCTACGATTCTAATAAATACAGTGACAGGTTGATATGTATGCTTAAAGAACATCTGGGATCTAATATCCTCCTGGATCGTTCTGGAAAGGTGCAGTTTGACAGGATGTTTTCAGGTCATGTCAATTTCTGGTTAATGCTATGTGATACCTACTCTGCTTATCTCCATTATGTTTTGATGTGTATCTTGTCTTTTCCAGTTCTGTGCCCAACTTAAATCCAGGCCCTGACACTGTGGAAAGCCAGGATTGACTGGGCTGCCAGATTCCCGCTTGCAGACTGCGTCTTGAGGCCAACATAATTTCCCGACTGCTAAACTTTGTGAAACTGTCTCCGACCTGGGCATGACCAAATGAAAACAATGCAGTTCCTTATGCTTCGGGAAAGGTTTTGTAAATAACATATTTTTAAGTATCAGCTGATACTTGTTGGTGTCAAATAATCCAATGCAGAAATCATCCACAAACAGTATAGATACTAACAGGAACAATCTAATTGTAGCTGTACTTAATCCATCATGGTTGATCATTAGGCATGTTTGGTGCTGGGGTCATGGGAATTAAAGCCTGTGTTGTAATCCACTCCTAATTTTGGGCATTTCCAATTAGTACCGCAGAAATGTTATCCATCCTGAGTTAACTCAGCTTCCATGATGAATCACGTGGATCTTCTGTTATGGGCTGGAGAGTCAGAATATAAAGCATTCTCGCTAAAGTCACAAGGCTGCCATATTACTGCAATATGCTACACGCGTGAAGTAGGGAATAGTGGGGGCTCTCCTGTGAGATCAGAAGTTGTGTGTGCATCAGATCAGGTGCTGTTCAGAGACTGTGGGATCTAATGAGGCCAGCGGCAGGGGCTGACCTGGGACAGTACCAAGTGCCAACCAGTATTCCACAATTGCTGGTTGTGGGTATGACAGGCATTTGGTAAGATATGCAGAAATGGTCACTTGAAGTGGAATCTTCCATGCACACGTATTGGAAAGTGGTTTCTGCTGTAGATACCACAGTTAAGGGAGGGAGATGTACCAGTCAGCTGAAAGAAATTTGCTCTAATTCTAATTCAGGAGATGGATTCCAAGAGGGAGAAAATTGCTTTCTGATTTCTAACACTCAGCATTTCACATTCTTCCCTATGCCTGTTAATTGCCATGTTGCCTAAGGCAGAATTATTCTAGCAGACATGTCCCTGTTTTATTGTACTATCCACATCCTGATTGGTAAAGAATTGCTTGGCATGTTATAGATTATGTAAATATTGTTCCAGTGTAGTGTTTCTGAACAGACTTGTGCCCAGTAAATCTCAAGATCAATCATAGTTCAGTATTACCTCAGTGGTGCTCGGATTATTTATGTATTTCCAAGATGAATGAGGTTTATATTAAGAAGGAACTGTAGCCTCTATGACAGTGGACTTGCAGAATATGAGTCTTTGAAAAATCTAACCTTGCAGCTTACATTATTCATCGATGGTCAGTTCCCTTGCGTATGACAGGCATTTTGTAAGATATGCAGAAATGGTCACTTGAAGTAGAATCTTCCATGTATTAGGAAGTGGTTTCTGCTGTAGATGCCACAGTTTATGGGAGGGAGATGTATTTTCATGGGTGCGATAATTTCATGGGTGCAGTGTGTCGAAAGTCTTTTTAAAATTAAAAATGCTGCAATACTTAAACTTGTTTACTGGTATAGTGGGAATCTGAAGCTTCATAGACTAAAAAGCCGTTATTAAAAGCAATTTAAATGTTCAAAACTGGTTGAGTTTAACATACTGAGCAATTGTGGAATCAAGGCAATGGAGTTAAGATACAGATAATCTGAACTAATTGGCTGATGGAAGAGAGTCTAGTAATTGTATGGCCTACTCCTGATCCTATGCTCCTGGATTTGTGGGTTATTGAAGTGGGTTATTAATGGGCGGCACGGTGGCACAGTGGTTAGCACTGCTACCTCACAGCGCCGGAGACCCGGGTTCAATTCCCGCCTCAGGCGACTGACTGTGTGGAGTTTGCACATTCTCCCCGTGTCTGTGTGGGTTTCCTCCGGGTGCTCCGGTTTACTCCCACAGTCCAAAGATGTGCAGGTCAGGTGAATTGGCCATGCTAAATTGCCCATAGTGTCAAGTAAGGGGTCGTTGTAGATGTATGGGTGGGTACGCTTCGGCGGGGCGGTGTGGACTTGTTGGGCCGAAGGGCCTGTTTCCACACTGTAAGTAATCTAATCTAATCTTCACAAAAGACCTTGTGCTTTATCTCTGAAGCACATATTTAAATTATGTCAGATTATTGGGAAGCTCTCTAACATTAAGAAGTCTCAGTCAGTTTCAGTTTTGATTTTGTTATCACACAGAGGTTTCAGAATTTGAAATGTGTGCACGAGGCCTGATCAGTATATCAGGAATACTTGCTACAAAGTGAAGTTCAAAACTTTAGTATTTGATGACAACCCCTGTTAGATTCACATCCTGAAACAGGAAGGAAATGGATGACACCCTCCCAATTTTATTGAAAATATTGTCTTATACCATTAGTGTGAATTAGGTTACAGAACTTTGCAGTTTTTTGGGTCCCTGCCCATTTTTACCGCCCAAGGTCAAATGCACACAGGATGCAATGGATTTTAAACCACCCCCCCCCCCCCCCCCAAATGAAAAGTGTTTTTGTAGAATCAAACCACTCCATGTGCTATGAATCTGCAGGGCAATATTGCTCACAATTTTGCTCTAATCAGCCTCTAAACGGATGCTCTTTACTCAGAGAGGTTGCAGGGATCAGAACTGTTACACTGAGGGAGAGGTTTTTCTTTTGCCGAGAAGCTGCATTGTTTCCAAAGAGTAACAAGTACATTATTCTGCACTTTCCCATTGCTGTAGCTAATCTGGGAGTGTTCAACAGTGCAGTCAAAAAGAACTTCATTCTGCTTGTAAACTATTCTGTCGCAGAACTGATAAAGCCAAAGCAGACGACATGCACCGAAATTAGAAGCTGTTGCTGCAAGATTGAGGTTTGTGATTGGAATCAAAGTCCAAACACAGAAATTAAGTGGTTCATAAAAGCCATTGTGACAATGGTCAAACATGCAAGCAGCAATGGTAGCTCATGATTTCTCCAATTTTAGGCAATCTTTGGCAAAGTTCTTCGCATTTGAATGAGTGTACAGCCAGACTCCAGGTAAGGTTGTAGGAGGAAACAATGTGGCTCTAGTGTTGGAAATAAAGCAAGAAATCTAAAGTCAGAAGAGGAAAGAGCCAGAAATACAGCAAGTCTAAGTCTAAAGAAAAGGGCTGAACTATTTGGTTTGAGCCCATTCATTTGAGTACTTAATGTCCTGATATAAATATTACCCCAGATTCTGGTGGAATTTTCTGTGTAATTGACTATTTTCTGGTATTGTTTTTCAAAGGCTTGTGGATGCTGTTAATAAAGGAGCTAATGTATTTGGATTGCGTGCAGTATTTCTCTAGTCAATAAGTGAATGTGTTTCATTGGCACTGAAGGATGAACATTAATATTGATTATTAAATAATGCTAATTTTTTTAAAGTAGTGAGAGAATGGAACTATGGAGTCTGCCAGATGAATGTTTCTCTGAATGCCTTCCTATAAGGATATGTGTGCAACTTGCAGAGTTTCACCTTTAAAGAGACAATACCTGTGTATTCTCTTTTTCTCTTTTTTTGTGTGCTGAATCAATGTGGACACCTTCACTCCCACATTCCTGTTATTGAATCATTTCACAGGGTAACAGTATTCAGAGATCAGCCACCTTCCGATGTTAATTTCTTTTTGACAGGCTAATTACTTGTCCCGCATTGTGTCTCTGGCTGACTCACTTGGATGTCCCCTTTCAGAGCCTGGCACCCAAGTGCATTAATTATTGACCTAATTCCTGTTCACATACAGTCAATACAATGAGGTATTACAGCTTTGGTAGCATAGAACATGACTTTTCTGTGTCATCTTGTCAGAGCCTAATACTTTGCACTCATCAGGACAATTTGCAAGAGTATCAGTTCAAGGGCAAAACCAATAATAATACCACATGAGAGAAGCATGTTAATTGTTTGACACTGGACTGTAATTGCTAAAGGAGATGGCGTGGAAAACCATTCATGATTGACAGTTCATGGCCAGGCTTTTTGTTTAAATTTGACTGTGGTCAGGACCAGCAAATGCCTGTCAAGTATTGTGTTGGATTGAAACAAGTTCAGTGTGTGCACCTTCGTTTGCTATCTGCAAAAAGCATGACCCTGTGTATTAATACATATACATGCAAGTGGTTCAACTTGCATTCAACTCAATTGGCTGTCAGTGAAATTCTTCATGCACTCAGAATTATCCAGGAAATGGTTACCAAGTTGCAGAATCTTATCAATGTTGGATATTGTGTAGCAAGTGTTACAAGCTTGGGTTGATTAGATAGAGTCTGTACCTTTGTTCTAACAAAGCTGCAAAGGGATATGTTCTTTGATGTAATCCATCAGTGATGTATGGCCTACATATCTGGCAACACACTTGCACTGCAATTGATATATTACATACTTGTGTGACAGGCAGAAGGTCTTTGAATAACACATGTTGCTGCTGTAAAGTCTACTATATGGTGTATTCACCATGGCAATCAGAACCACTTTCCAACCAATCAACACTGTATAAATTTTGGCTTTCCCTCTTGAATCAGTATTTCTTGAAAATTGTCCGAATGAGAGCAAGATGAAATGCTTTGACAAAAGTGTCTTCTTCCAATAACATTACAACTTTTTACATTGTCACTCCTCCAATTCCACTGCTGCTGCAACTTCAGTTGTATTTTGTGAGTGGTCAGCGTGCAGTGGAAACAGTGTAACTATTTCCTCATTCCCCACCTCCACCAAGTCATGGAGCTCCACATTGATCCAATGCTGCATTCTGCAAATGAGAACTCCTGGTCTGGCCTAGACAATGATGGAAAGTGCTCACCACCTTCAGTAGCGTGCAGAATAGAGTGTGAGGCTATTCAAGGACACAGATAGACCATCATTAAGATATGAGACAGAGATCTGCTCCTATCTCCTGCCTTGGTACTGGGGCTTGCCTGGTCATTTATTTTATAGACACATTTTTGGTTTAAATTTCTCTCACTATCCTCCACATCAGAGCCACACACGCTCCCCCCTCCCCCCCCCCCCCACCTCATCCCTCAACCCAAAACAGAAGCTAAACGTACATGAGGTGAAATGGATGCCTCAGCCTGTTGCAAGATGGGATGATCCATTCGAGGAATGATTCCCTCTTCCTTAGCAACAGGAAATGATGCAATTTACTACAGGCGGAGTAGGTGGATTTAAGAATGGCCATTTGGTGGGAGTCATCCAAACGAACAAAACTACGTTATCCGCATGTGCTAAAACCACTACGGACAAATTTAAATTCCGCCTTCTCGCTCCACTTAAAAACAAAAGCAATATTGTCTCTTTAAAATATACTTCTTTGGCTGATGCGTGTCAAATAATTGTTAGATATGATAAAGTTGTAATTGAAAATGTTAGCATTATTCACAATAAAGGTTTGCAATATTTTATATGCATGGAACTCTTACAGTTATTCACAGACCATCTTGGTTGGAAGTTAAAGTATAGCCATATCACAGCTCAGCTAGAGTTTAAATAGTATTGTTAAAATTTCTTACAAAATAGTTATGGGTTCAAGCCTGAAATCAAGGTATCAGTATGTAATCATAAAATCCTGACAGTGTGCAAGCAGGCCATTCGGCCCATAGTATCCACACCGACTTTCCAAATAATTCCAGCCTATCCCTGTAATCCTATGTTTCCCATGGCTAATGCACTTATCCTGCATGCTCGGGGCAATTTCCCATGGCCAATCCACCCAAGCTGCACATCTTTGGACTGTGGGAGGAAACCAGAGCACCAGGAGGAAACACACACGGGGCGGGGGGAGGAGGGGTGGGGGGGGCAGAATGTGCAAACTCCACATAGACAGTTGCCTAAGGCCACAATCAAACCCAGATCCCTGGCACCGTGAGGCAGCAGTGCTAATCACTGAGCGACTGTATTGCCCCAGAAGAATCAGAATTGGCACCATGTTTTGCTGAAAGAGTGTTACATCGACATTGGTGTTGGAGTTGGTAGCCAATGCAAAAGTGCCCTAACTGATAGTCAAAATGGCATTCCCAATTAAAAAGGAGCAGAGGTCAGTATGGTTGTTCCTGCAGTAGACATACTTCCTTTGGACGACCAGCAGTCATGTGTAAAATTGGAATGTTGGCCTGCAATCCCATTTTGATTAATAACAATTGGTTGTCCGATGTCTGCTTCTGTACTGGTTATTACTTGGCTCAATAGGATAGAGATTCTCCAGACCTTAAACCTGAGTCAGGCCACTGAATTCCTGTGGTGCTTTCCCCTCAGGTTCCCCCCTGTACCGGTGCAGGCTGTCTTCCACTCTCAAACTCTCGGCCTCTCCTGCCTTCGCTGTAATTCTGCTGTCATTGTCGAGCAGTGGACCACATCAAAACCAATCTGCCAGCCTGGCATGTTGAAAGACTGGAGATGTAGAAATAAACACAGCCAACTAAACCATCAGAGACAGAAACAGATGGTGGCAGTGAAGTTGGAGAGAAGTCAGAATCGTGTGGAATTTAGTCCAGCTGCTATTTTCCACATTTCTTGTAAAAGTGATTTTTCAAGATAAAGGCTGCAATTGTTAAACACCCAAGAGTTGAGATGTAATTTCTGTTAACTGTTTGGAAATGGGTCAGTTTGGAACTTTCTCAAAGATTATATGCAAATTGTATTAATTGGAAAAACAAAGCTCTAAACATCCCATAAAGCCATATCGTCCCCATTTAGCTGTATCCTCCCCTTACAGCTACATCCACCCCTTACAAATACAACCTCCTCATTCAGCTGCATCCTCCCCATACAGCCACAGAGTCAGAGGATTATATGCCATGGAAACAGACCCTTTGGTCTACCTCGTCCACACCCACCAGTTGTCCGAAACTGATCTAGTTCCATTTGCCAGCACTTGGCCCGTATCCCTCGAAACCCTTCCTATTCATACACCCATCCAGATGCCACCTCCACCACTTCCTCTGGTAGCTCATTCTATACACACACCACCCTCGGTGTGATAACTTTAAATTTTTGCATCTTTCCCCTCATCTTAAACCTATACCCTCTCCCACCCTAGGAAAATGACCTTGACTATTCATCCTTTCCATGCTATTTATGAACCTCTATAAAGTCACCCTTTAGCCTCTGATGTTCCAGGGAAAATAGCCCCAGCCTCATCCTATAAGTCAAACTCTCCAGTCCTTGCAACATCCTTGTAAATCTTTTCTGTACACTTTCAGGTTCAACAGCATCTTTCCTATAGCAGGGAGAACAGAGTTGAATGTAGTATTCCAGACGTGGCCTAACTAATGTTCTGTACAGCTGCAACATGACATCCCAATTCCTACATTCCTGACTAATAAAGACAAGCGCATCAAATATATCTTTACGATAGAATGCTGTGCGATATTCCAAAAGTGGCCTCACTAATGTCCCATACAGCTGCAATATGACATTCTAACGTCTATGCTCAATGTGCTGACTAATGAAAGGTGAGCATGCCAAATGCTTTGTTCACCATCAGGCCTATCTGTGATTCCGCTTTTAAGGAACTGTGCACCTACGGCCCTAGGTCTCTTTGTTTGGTAACATTCCCCGGGGCCCTACCATTAACCAGGGCTCTAGTCACTAATTTGATTGCATTTTTTGAGGAAGTAACAAAGAGGATTGGTGAAGATAGAGCGGTGGATGTGATCGATATGGACTTCAGTAAGGCATTTGACAAGGTTCCGCATGGTGACTGTTCAGCAAGGTTAGATCACATGAAATACAGGGAGAACAAGCCATTTCGATACAGAACGGGCTTGAAGGTAAGAGATAGTGGGTGGTGGTGGTGGTGAAGGGTTGCTTTTCTCCAGGAAGAGGGCTGTGTTATTTATCCTTTGTTCTAATTTTGGACCCCATGGAAGAGCCAAAGGGGCTTCTATTTTAGCCCTGTACTACTCCTGTCTCAGATGTACTTGATGAGGAATGGTGTGAGGGAAATTTTATCTTTAGTTGAAACGAGCAGGGGAACTTGCTGTGGATTTTAAACCAATGTTGTCCCTGCTCCAGGAGTGTTCGATGGGGATGGAACAAAGGGGATTTCAATATTCAGTTGATTTGTTTGTTTAATTATTTGTTTTCTTTGATTTTGCTTGGGTTTATTTTTATTTTGGCCCCTTGTGGTCCCTGCCCAAAAGAGGTTGGTAGCGACAAAGTCAAGGTCGTGTCATTTTCATTTTTTTGCTTGTTTATCCATTATTGTTCCCCCAGAGTAATAGCTTCTTTATGTTTATTTAACAAAGAGAAGGAAGCTTTATGTTTTGAAAGAGCAGAGTGGGCTTTGCTCTGTGTTTTTAATTGGTGCTGTCCCTGTCCCAGGATGTGTCTGATGAGGGCGATGTAGGGAGATGGGGGTCTTAGAATTTTTTTCTGTTTCAAATAGTAGAGGGTTTCTTTCAGACTGGAGGTCTGTGACCAGCGGTATACCGCAACGATCGGTGCTGGGTCCACTGTTTTTTGTCATTTATGGTTAGTAAATTTGCAGATGACATCAAACTTGATGGTGTAGTGAACAGGGAAGAAGATTACCTCAGAGTACAACTGGATCTTGAATGGATGGGCCAATGGGCTGAGGAGTTTAATTTGGATAATTGTGAGGTGCACCATTTTGGAAAGACAAATCAGGGCAGGATTTAACACTTAATGGTAAGGTCCAGGGAGTGTTACTAAGCAAAGAGACCTTGGAGTGCAGTTTCATAGCTCCTTGAAAGTGGAGTCACAGATAGACAGGATAATGAAGAAGGTGTTGGTATGCTTGTCTTTATTGGTCAGTGCATTGAGGAATTGTGAGGTCATATTGTGGCTGTACATATCGATTAAGCCCTTGTTGGTATACTGCATTCAATTCTGGTCTCCCTCCTATCGGAAGGTGGAGTGAAACTTCAAAGGGTTCAGAAAAGATTAACAAGCATGTTCCCAGGTTTGGAGGATTTGAGTGATAGGGAGTGGCTGAATAGGCTGGGGCTATTTTCCCTGAAGTGTCCGAAGCTGATGAAAGTTTGTGAAATCATGAGGGGCATGGAAAGGGTGAATAGCCAAGTTCTTCTCCCCTGGGAGTTCAAAACTAGAAGGCATAGGTTTAAGGTGAAAGGGGAAAGATTTAAAAGGGACCTAAGAGGCAGCTTTTTCACACAGAAGATGGTGCATGTACGGAATGAGCAACCAGAGGAAATGGTGGAGGCTGGTACAGTTACAACATTTAAAAGGCATCTGAATGGGTATATGAATAGGAAGGGTTTAGAGAGATGTGGGCCAAATGCTAACAAATGGGACTTGATTAGGAGATCTGGTCAGCATGGATGAGTTGGACTGAAGGGTCTGTTTCTATGCTATACAGCTCTGACTCAGTAACTCTATTAAGTGTTAAAAATCACACAATACCAGGTTATACTCCATTGGGTTTATTTGGAAGCACTAGCTTTCGGAACACTGCTCCTTCATCAGGTAGCTGTGGAGCAGGACCATAAGACAAGGAATTTATAGCAAAAGGTCGTAGTGTCATGCATGCAACTGATGTGATATATTGAACAAACTGAGATTGCTGTTAAGTCTTTTATCTTTTAGAATGGATTGCAGGTTTTGGTTCATTAATATCTAAATCCCAGAACTTCTTTCAAATCACATTCTTGAGATAACTTAAGGTTTCATAAAAAAAGTTATCTTGAGACATTGTCTGAGCTGAGATGTCACCTTTCTTCATAAAAAGTTATCTCGAGAATGTGATTCAAAAGAAGTTCTGGGATTTACATATTAATGAACTGAAACCTGCAACCTATTCTAAAAAATGAAAGGCTTAACAGCAATCTAGGTTTGTTCAAAGTTAAAAATCACACACTAGGTTATAGTCCAACAGGTTTAGTTGAAAGCACACTAGCTTCCAATTAAACCTGTTGGACTATAATCTGGTGTTGTGTGATTTTTGACTTTGTACACCCCAGTCCAGCAACGGCATCTCCAAATCATAGGTTTGTTCAAGATATTGTTGTATGACACTGTGATCTTTTGCTATAAATTCTGTGTCTTATGATCCTGCTTCACAGCTACCTGATGAAGGAGCAGTGCTGCGAAAGTTAGAGCTTTCAAATAACCTGTTGGACTATAACCTGGTGTTGTTTGATTTTTTTTTAACTTTGTCCACCTCATTCAACATTGGCAACCTCCACATCAATTAAGTGTGCCCTGCCCTGGTTTGCCTTAGCTAAATGTGAGGTACTGCACTTTGATAAGTTAAACTCTATCTGCCACTCCTCAGCCCATTGGACAATCTGATCAAGGTTCTGCTGTACTCTGAGATCTTGTCCAGCCATACCCTCCTCATATAACCATATCCTTGGGTATGTCAGAGCCCGGGTATCCTTGGAGAAGGAGCATGTGGTGTCCACCAACACCCTTGAGATTTTCAGGGAAAGGTGGGCACTGCAGGGAGTGGAGTATATTCTTCCCCCCTCCAACTCTATTTTGATTTAATCCCTGCCCTCCCCTTCACCTTTTTCATCACGCAGCATTGCCCTTTGTGATGTGAAGGGCGCTGCTTGTCACTGGCCACTTGGGTGGTTCCTTTCTTCCTGGTGGTGGAAACTGAATAAAGAGTTGTAGACCTTGTGTCTTTCACTGCGTCTCACACCTACACAAAAAAATACAACCATGTCCTTGCCATACCCACCATATTCTCTCCATTGTCAGATCCTCTGCATACAACAATATTTTCTTCATGTAATTATATCTTCCACTATGCTTATATCCTCCCTATTCAATATAAGATTGAGCCCTGCATGAGTAAGACCTCCAGAGAATGTGAAAGGCACTGTATAAATGAATGTCTTTCTTTCCACCATTTTATTTTTGAAATCAGATGGATAGGAGCACAAGACATCCAAACAACCTTCCTGCCACTTCAGTCAATTGTTGTGCTCAGTCCTGTGAGAAGCTCAGCAAGCAATTTGTGCACAGCAAGATCCCAAATGGAAGCGCAGTGTGATGCTGGCCACATCATTCATTTTAATTATTGCAGTTAATGGGGTTTTATTGGTGAGGTCTTCAGAGAGGACAATATTGCTGCACAGATGGCAGACTGGACCTTGATTTAGCATCACATCCAAAAGGTTTTTCAACCATCAGTCTGGATTTTGTGATCATGGCTCCGCAATGGGATCAGAATCCATTGTCTTATGTGTTAGCATTGAGTCACTGCAGATGCTTTTAAAATGGGGCAGCTGATCTCTAGTCCTAGAAAGCATCACTAATCAGTGGCTACCAATAAGTTAAATATTCAAAGCTAACCCATACTAGTTATGGTAAGTGATGTTACACTACTCTGTTACATCAACTTGCAAATCCATCACATTTGCCTAACATCACAAAGCCCAAAGGTCTGCTGGTTGATTAAGCAAAGGTATGTTTAGCCACTGGCAGATTCAGGCTCAATATTTTGGTTGCTTAAGTACGTTAGTATTGATTGCAATACAGGTTGAAGTAATAGCTCGTGGTAGGGAAGAAGGATGCAGGGCATCTTGCAATGAGTAGGCATCTTAGAAACCTTTCTTCAATACGTCAAGAGCCAAGATGGTAGAACTATGGAGGAGATGTATACAACAGAGTCCAAAACAAAGACACATGGATACAACTGAGGCAGAGTTTGAAATTCCCCAAAATAAAGAGGGGTCTAACAGCTGTGCACTTTGTCAAAGTATTGCAAAGGCCAATGAGGTACCATTAGATGTTAAAGAGCACCTCATGACCATAAAGGAAGAGCAGATATACAGTCTACATACTGCAAGGCAAGTGGTAACTGCAAAACATGACCATTTGAAGAGGGATCACAAGGTGAAAGAAGACCCAGATTCAGGGGGCTTTGAGGAGGTGAAGATGCGATTGGCCAATTGGAAGCGTGGAGATTTTACACTAATGAAAGAGACTTCCAAGGTGCAGGCAAAAATTTGTGGAACAGATGCAAACAGTGAGGGGTTTTCTGAGCCGATCATTCTAATTTGTCAAATAGCAACAGATTTTAGTGGCTCCATCAGTGCAGAGAGGGACGCTGATTCCCTATCGACACGCAGCAGCAGTCCTATCTTCTTGAATGACCAGGACCTGTCTCTCTGGTCCACATTGTGGGATCCTCCATTAACATCAGAGCCTTTGAGACAAATGGCTTTAGATGCAGAATCTTTACATCGAATGTCCAATGAAACGGCAAACTGTCAATTCAAACTGATCAACAGATTGGAGACCTGGCAAACTGGGGTCAAGAAGATGTTAAGATCTCAGTTTCACCAGCTGACGCAGAGAGTCAAACCCAAAATAAAGTCCCCTGAGCAATTTAATCGGGAGGAAGAAGGTATTCGGTGTGAAGAATACAAACTAGAAGATGGATTTAGTGACATTCCACTTGGATAATTATTACTTCCACTAAGTGCTTTCTAATATATGTTACTGATAAACAATACATTCTTTATGTTACTAAGCATGTTATTAAATTATATTAATCAGGCATGATCTAGCCTGTTGTTTTTTAACATTGAAATCAATATTATCCCACCAAATGATCTTCATCTTCCTGCAGAATGGAACTAAACTCTTTCTAAAGCCATCAGTTTAATTAAATCCATTTTGCTGCACAATGCATTAGTTGTATTTACTTGTCAGGGATAAGATGTTGGGTGCCAACAGCTCCCAATAGGATCTTAAAGAGCAACCCCCCCCGCCCCCACCAATACCACCATCCAAAAATGTTTGAAATGGCAGTCACCTCAACAGGAGGATTCTGGGATATTGTATTGTAAGTGATTCCTTTCTCCAGATAGTGCTACAGAGAAGGAGGGAACTTGCTGGAATGAAACAGCATCCTCAGTTTGTAGGATGAGCTGAGCAGTTTGTGTGAATCTTTGCAGAGAACTAATGTTGACTTTAACTCTGGCACAACCCTGAGTGTGCAAATGAAAAAGGCAGGGTTGGATTACATGTTGGATTACATGATAACCAACTTGGATTACATGTTGAGGTCCACTTAAGTGTACTTCCATTTTGCACAGCTCAGCAACATTCTCTGGCAAAGTATCTTAGTAATACGCCAATGTAAATTTGGATCAAAGCCTCCAGGCAGAGCTGAGTGATGACTGTCCCTCTAAACCTCAGGAATCTGCCAATGTTTTGTTTCACAATGGGATCTATTACAGCAAACAAAAACAAAGTACACTATTCAATTTTGTACACTCATATGGTGGCCTCAATATTTAAGCCATGTGACACGACACTGAGCTTTTACTGTCAACTCCAGCATTGCTTTTCTACCCATAAAAGGGGAGGCCATGCCTTGAGAATGTTGGGATGGAGGGTGAGGGAGCAACATAGTGAAAGCTTTTATTTCCTTAGTAGAACCGGCACTGCAGATTTTGGACAGGGAGTCAATAGGGGTAAGAAGGAAAAAGGAAAATGGAAAATTGGCCAAATCTAAAAGGGACTATTGTACTTTGCCATTTTATATATTCCTCACTTGTAGGTTAAATTGCTGTCCGACAGGCATGCACTGCACCATTTCAGCACCACTAGCTGTCCAGATGTTTATTCAAAATTGCAAGTGTAAATTCAACAAGATGTACAACATTGCATCCCTTGTGTGCTCAGCCTCCTACAGGCAGGGAAAAGTTGGTGTATTCCCATCAAAAAGTGACACCTTGTGGTTGTACAGCATCCCTTTCACTGTTAAATAAAACTTTCCACAGCCTTTCACAATAGCTTTGAACAAGACAAGCCTGGCATTCAAGCTGCATTCCGAATTGCTAATGAAATTCTCCTGGCACAACAAAGTTGGAAAATTACAGTGTAAATACTGAATACACGAAAACTTACCCCTTTGTCTTTATTATTTTGTTTAATATTTTCTTCAGAATGGGAGGGAGACCATTTAGCCGTTCAAACCTTTCGACCATTCAATCAGATCATGAATTATTTGTACCTCAACACCATTTCCAGAGCTTTGATCCTTACCTCTGTTATTGCCAATCTGTATCAGTACAGTTTCACTTTGACTACTTCATTACCATTCCCCTCCCGGCACCTCTACGCAAACGCTGATGTGGACAAGGGGTTGAATGAATGGAGTGTGGGCTCGTGGTCCTCCATGTCACCTTAGAACATATATGGTACGAGGGTAATGCGCTAGAATAACGTCAATTCTACATGTCTCAGCTTCAATTTACCCTCACTGGCAGCTCACACAAAGAGCAAGCAGGTTAACACGTATCTTCCGTCCACTATTCTCATCAACCAATACCATATGCACAACCCATTGTTAGAGAAAAGGGAGAAAATGGTACAATCGTAGAACATAGAAAAAATACAGCGCAGTACATGCCCTTTGGCCCTCGATGTTGCGCTGATCCAAGCCCACCGAACCTACACTAGCCCACTATCCTCCATATGCCTATCCAATGCCTGTTTAAATGCCCATAAAGAGGGAGAGTCCACCACTGCTACTGGCAGGGCATTCCATGAACTCACAACTCGCTGAGTAAAGAATCTACCCCTAACATCTGTCCTATACCTACCACCCCTTAATTTAAAGCTATGACCCCTCATAATAGCTGACTCCATACGTGGAAAAAGGTTCTCATGGTCAACCCTATCTAAACCCCTAATCATCTTGTACACCTCTATCAAGTCACCCCTAAACCTTCTTTTCTCCAATGAGAAAAGTCCCAAGTGCCTCAGCCTTTCCTCATACGATCTTCCTACCATACCAGGCAACATCCTGGTAAACCTCTTCTGCACCCGTTCCAGTGCCTCCACATCCTTCCCATAGTATGGTGACCAAAACTGCACACAATACTCCAGATGCGGCCGCACCAGAGTCTTATACAACTGCAACATGACTTCAGGACTCCGGAACTCCATTCCTCTACCAATAAAAGCCAGTACGCCATATGCCTTCTTCACCGCACTATTTACCTGGTTGGCAACTTTCAGAGATCTGTGTACATGGACACCAAGATCCCTCTGCTCATCCACACTACCAAGTATCCGACCATTAGCCCAGTACCCCATCTTTTTGTTACTCATACCAAAGTGAATCACCTCACACTTACCCACATTGAACTCCATTTGCCACCTTTCTGCCAAGCTCTGCAGCTTATCTATATCCCGCTGTAACCTGACACATCCTTCCTCACTGTCAACAACTCCACCGACTTTCGTATCATCCGCAAACTTGCTCACCCAACCTTCTAGCCCTTCCTCCAGGTCATTTATAAAAATGACAAACAGCAATGGTCCCAAAACAGATCCTCGCGGAACACCGCTAGTAACTGCACTCCAAGATGAACCTTTACCATCAACTACTACCCTCTGTCTTCTTCCAGCCAGCCAATTCCTAATCCAAACCTCCAACTCACCCTCAATGCCATAGCTCCGTATTTTTTGGAGTAGCCTACCATGGGGAACCTTATCAAACGCCTTAATAAAATCCATATACACCACATCTACTGCTTTACCCTTGTCCACCTCCTTAGTCACCTTCTCAAAGAATTCAATAAGGTTTGTGAGGCATGATCTGCCCTTCACAAAACCATGCTGACTATCCTTGATCACATTATTCCTATCCAAATGTTCATAAATCCTATCCCTTACAATTCTCTCTAAGACTTTGCCCACAACAGAAGTGAGGCTCACTGGCCTATAGTTACTAGGGTTATCCCTACTCTCCTTCTTGAACAAGGGAACCACATTTCCTATCCTCCAGTCTTCTGGCACTATTCCTGTAGACAACGAGGACATAAAAATCAAGGCCAATGGCTCTGCAATCTCCTCCCTTGCTTCCCAGAGAATCCTAGGATAACTGTCATCAGGCCCAGGGGACTTATCTATTTTCACCTTTTCCAGAATTTCTAACACCTCTTCCCTACATACCTCAAAGCCATCCATTCTAATTAATTGTGACTCAGTATTCACATCGGCAACAATGTCCTGTTCCTGAGTGAATACTGATGAAAAGTATTCATCCAGTGTCTCCCTAATCTCTTCAGCCTCCACACACAACTTCCCACTACTATCCTTGACTGGACCTATTCCTACCCTAGTCATTCTTTTGTTCCTGACATATCTATAGAAAGCCTTTGGGTTTTCCCTAATCCTACCAACTAAGGACTTTTCATGTCCCCTTCTTGCTGCTCTTAGCTCTCTCTTCAGATCCTTCCTGGCTCCCTTATAACTCTCAATCGCCCCAATTGAACCTTCACGCCTCATCTTTACATAGGCTGCCCTCTTCCCTTTAACAAGGGATTCCAATTCCTTATTAAACCACGGCTCCCTCACACGACCCTTTCCTCCCTGCCTGACAGGTACATACTTATCAAGGACACTCAATAGTTGCTCCTTGAACAAGCTCCACATATCAATTGCGCCCTTGCCTTGAAGCCTACTTTTCCAAGGCACACATCCTAAGTCGTGCCTCACCGCATCATAATTTCCCTGCCCCCAGCTATAACTCTTGCCCTGCAATGCACACTTATCCCTCTCCATCACTAGAGTAAAAGTCACCGAATTGTGGTCACTGTCCCCAAAGTGCTCACCTACCTCCAATTCTACTGGCCTATAGTTACCCAGAACCAAATCCAGCATGGCCTCACCTCTTGTTGGCCTGTCTACATATTGTGTCAGGAAACCCTCCTGCACACATTGGACAAACACCGACCCATCTAACGAACTCGAGTTATAGCTTTCCCAGTCAATATCAGGAAAGTTAAAGTCCCCCATAACAACCACCCTATTACTTTCACTCTTCTCCTGAATCATCCTCGCAATCCTTTCTTCTACATCTCTAGGACTATTAGGAGGCCTGTAGAAAACTCCTAACAGGGTGACCTCACCTTTCCTATTCCTAACCTCAGCCCAAACTACCTCAGATGGCAAGTCTTTATCCATCGTCCTTTCCACCACTGTAATACTATCTTTGACAAGCAATGCCACACCTCCCCCTCTTTTACCCCAACCTCTGACCCTACTAAAACATTTAAACCTTGGAACCTGCAACAGCCAATCCTGTCCCTGTTCTACCCATGTCTCCGTAATAGCCACAACATCGAAATCCCAGGTACCAACCCACGCTGCAAGTTCACCTATCTTATTTCGTATACCTTTTGCATTGAAGTATACACACTTCAAGCCACTTTCCTGTTTTCAGGCACCCTCCTTGGAGATTGATGCCATGTTCCTAACCTCCCTACACTCCAGGTCCTGCACCCTAAAGCTACAGTCTAGGTTCCCATGCCCCTGCAGAGTTAGTTTTAACCCCCCCCCCCAAGAGCACTAGCAAACCTCCCCCCAAGGATACTGGTGCCCCTCAGGTTCAGGTGTAGACCATCCTGTTTATAGAGGTCCCACCTTCCCCAGAAAGAACCCCAGTTATCCAGATACCGGAATCCCTCCCTCCTGCACCATCTCTGTAGCCACGCATTTAACTGTTCTCTCTCCCTTTTCCTCGACTCTCTATCACGTGGCACGGGTAACAAACCAGAGACAACAACTCTGTTTGTTCTAGCTCTGAGCTTCCAACCTAGCTCCCTGAAAGCCTGCCTAACATCCTCAGCCCTCTTCCTATTTATGTCATTGGTGCCAATGTGGACCACGACTACGGGCTGCTCCCCCTCCCCCTTAAGGACCCGGAAAACACGATCAGCGACATCGCCTGGGAGGCAACATGCCAAATGTGAGTCTCTCTCGCCCCCACAAAACCACCTATCTGTGCCCCGAACTATCGAGTCCCCAATAACTATTGCTCTGCTCTTCTCCACCCTTCCCTTCTGAGCAACAGGGACAGGCTCCGTGCCAGAGGCCTGAACCTCGTTGCTTACCCCTGGTAAGTCGTCCCCCCCACAAGTATCCAAAACAGTATACTTGTTCTTGAGGGGAATGGCCGCAGGGGGTCCCTGCACTGGCTGCTTCCTCCCAGTCCCCCTCACTGTCACCCACCTGTCTGAAATCTTTGGAGTTACTACTTCCCTAAAGCTCTGATCTATTACCCCCTCTGCCTCCCGAATGATCCTAAGTTCATCCAACTCCAGCTCCAGTTCCCTAACACGGTCTTGGAGGAGCTGGAGATGGGTGCACTTCCTGCAAGTGTAATCAGCAGGGACGACCATGGCATCCCTCACCTCAAACATGTTGTAAGAGGAACATTGCACTGCCTTCACTGCCATCCCTCTAAAAGTAACCTTTTAAAAAAAAACAAACTCGGTCTAAAAAATAGAACAAGCAAAATGCAGCACTTATCTACTTACCACAACGGGTCTTATTATTAGGTTAGAGGAGGAGGGCGGGTGGGAGACACTACCTCTGTAGTGCCTCGGGTTCCTCTCATGCGTTGTTTTTATAGGGAAAAAAACCTACCCAGGTAAGCTTGCGCTACACCAGCTTCCGGGTCCTGGCTGCCCTCTGGTCATCGTCACTTCCCCCTGCTGCTCCCGCTCTTTCTGTGAAGAGAAAAAAAACACCGCTGCCCGCTATTTTAAAACAAACTGTCTTACCTTAGCTGTAGCCTTCCGGGTTCGTTTAAACTCAGCTACTGCACGCACTCAAAAATCATACAGGTATTAGTCCCAACCTGAACCAGCACAAAGCATATGAGCTTGATACATGGGCTTGTGAAAATATACTATGAGATAGAAAGGGATGTAAAAGAGCAGTGGGGGTGGGGGTTGTCTGACTGCTTAGAGAGAATATCACAACTGTACTAAGGGCAGATACCTTAGCAGGTTCATCCAGCAAGGTCATATGTGTAGAGCTCAGGAATAGGAAGGCTGCAATCACTTTGATAAGGTTGTAGTACCATCCTCCAAACAAGCAGAGGGAAACAGAGGAACAGGTATGCGGACAGATTATGGAAAGATGTGAAAACAACAGATTTGTTGTGCTGGGAGATTTTAATTTTGCATATATTGACTGGCAGTCCCTTAGCACCAGGGGCTTGGATTAGAAGGGCGTATTGGTTAGCTGTGACCCTGAGGGTTTCTTAAAGCAATATATAAACAGTCCAACTACAGAAGGGGCCGTACTAGACCTGCAGTCCTCACTTTCTCCTCGAAGATTTTAACCTACTGCGAATCCTCTTACAAGGATGCCTTCCTTGAAGAAGCTCTCTTCCTCCCTCTACAAAGAAGAATGGCTTATGCCCGAAACGTCGATTCTCCTGTTCCTTGGATGCTGCCTGACCTGCTGCGCTTTTCCAGCAACACATTTTCAGCTCTGATCTCCAGCATCTGCAGTCCTCACTTTCTCCTCTAAGGCTATAATTAGGCAGGATCTGGGGAATGTAGATTGGGGGAGGCTGTTGGAGGATAAATCCACATCTGTCATGTGGGAGTCTTCTACGGGCCAGTTGATTAGATTTCAGGACCAACATGTTCCTATGAAAATGAAGGATAAGAATGGCAAAGTTCAGGATTCTTGGATGACAAGAGAAATTGTGAGCTTGGTCAAAAAGAAAAATGATGCATCTGTAATGTCTAGGAAACTGAAGACAAACAGAACCCTTGAGGAATATAAAGAAAGCAGGGGTATGATTCTCACTTGGGGTGCAAGAGGTCCCAGGTTCAGATCCTGGATGAGCCCCCAAACTGTTATCACATGGCAGTAACTCCCGCTGATAATTAAACAAAACACACACAAAAGCTCACCTTGCCTCATAATCTGTGAAAGTTTTAATGACAGAGAACTACCCAAATTCCACTATTTAACAAAAAATATCAATTTCATTCTTTAATTCTAAAGTGAACATTAAACAACAACTATTTACAACTCTAAGCCTCCTTTCTTTTAAAGAATTGTTATCTATCTCCCACTCTATAACAATATCCTGATCCAATATAGCCCCTATTAAATTTACAGCAACTCAAGTTTCAAAACCAGACAGCAGTTGTTGTCTCTGGTGTCCATCTTCCTCTGTTTGTAGATCTCCCTGAGTTGTCTTCAGTCTTCTGCTGCACAGATTTTTCATATGAGAAAGGTACCTTTGATAGTGAGTATTTTCGGGCAGTTTGTCTGATAATGGCGGGTGATGCTCTTTGCTGGCTAACTGTCCAAAATGTGTGCTTTTTATACCCCAAGCATCAGATTGTCTCATTGGTTTGATGTTGTCAAAACAGTAAAATTCAAATTTGTTTGAGTTTTAGTATCTTGGGGAATAATTTAAACTGATTGGTTAAATTCGAACTGCTGTGAAAACACTTGGTATCCAGGTTACAGCCAAAGTGTTACATCTTTCAATTTTTCAGCACACTCTGTGACATGACAGATGGTTGCTAGCTTGCACTCTCTCTTAAAGGTACAGTACACACCTTCAACTTCATAACAATTTAAATAAGGAGTTAAGAGAGCTAAAGCGACCATGAGATGACTTTGGCAAACAGGGTTAAGGAATATCTGAAGGCTTTTTATATGGAGTCATTGAGCTGTATAGCATAGAAACAAACCCTTCAGTCCAACTCGTTCATGCTGATCAAATATCCTAAATCAATATAGTTCCACTTGCCAGCATTCAGCCCATATCCCTCTAAACCCTTCTCATTCATATGTCCATCAGATGTCTTTTAAATATTGTAATTGTCCCAACTTCCACCACTTCCTCTATCAGCTCATTCCATACATGCACCACCCTCTGCATGAAAGCGTTGACTCTTGGCGTGTATGGATCAAGAAGATGGATAGGGCAAGGGGTGGTCCACTCAGGGCAAATGTGGAAGTTTATGTGTGGAACTAAAGGATGGGGTGAGATACATAACAAACACTTTGTATCAGTATTCATGAAGGAGAAGGATGTGGTGGATGACGAGTCTAGAGAGGGATATGTTGATATTCTGGGGCATGTTGATATAAAAAGGACAAGATGTTGGGTGTTTTGAAAAGCGTTAAGCTAGGCAAGTCCCCAGGACTTGAGGCATCAATACCAGAATACTGAGGTGAGGAAATTGCTGGGAATTTGTGTGTGCTCTTATATCCTCTTTTGTCACAGGTGAGGTCCCAGAGAGCTGAAGAATGGCCAGCGTTATTCTTTTGTTTAAATGGGCAACAGGGATAATCTTGGAAATGACAGGCTGATGGGCCTTATGTCAGTTGTAGGAAAATTAAGGGAAAGATTCTTAGGAACAGGATTAATTCACATTTTGGAAAAATATGGACTTATTAGTCATAGGAAACATAGCTCTGTGTGGGGAAGGTTGTGTCTCACAAACTTGTTGAGTTTTTTGAGGAAGTGACAAAGATGATTGATGTAGGTAGGGTGGGGGGTGTTGTTTATATGGATTTTAGCAAAGTATTTGACAAGGTACCTCATGGCAGACTGATACGGAAAGTGAAATCAAATGGGATCCATGGTGAGCAAGTGTATAAGGTGGTCAAGAAGGAATATGGCATGCTTTCCCTGAAAAGCAAGGCATCGCCTATAAAAATTGGTGAGTCATGTTGCAGTTATATAGAACTTTAGTTAGGTATGTCTGGAATATTGTGTACTGTTCTGGCTGCCACACTACCAGAAGTACTTCGGAGAGAATACAGAAAAGGTTTACCAGGATGTTGCCTGGTTTGAAAGGTATTAGTTATGAGGAGAGATTGAAAAAAACTCAATTTGTTTTCACATGAACATCACAGGGTAATCTGTTAGAGGTTTACAAAATTATGAGAGGCATGAGAGAATGGATAGTTGGAGTCTTTTCCCCAGGGTAGAAATGTCAATTCCTAGGGAATAGATGTTTAAGGTAAAAGGGGAAAGTTTACAGAAGATGTGAGAGATACGTTTTTTTACAAAGCGTGTAGTAAGTGCCTGGAATGTGCTGCCAGAGAAGGTGGTAGAAGCAGATACAATAGTAATGTTTAAGAGGCATCTTGATAGATACATGAATAAACAGGGAATAGAGGGATATGGAACTTATAAAAGCAAAAGGCTTTTAGTTTAGGAAGGTGTCATGTATTGGTGCAGGCTTGGTGGGCCGAAGGGCCTGTTCCTGTGCTGTAGTGTTCTTTTATTTTGCTCTCTTTGTACTACACCATTGCGTCCAGCCTCGGTCATGTAATGTTGCAATGAACAATGGTCAAGTCCTGTGAAGAAATAGATGACATATCCAAATTTTATATCATCAACCACCTGGCACATAGAATAATGATTTGGACCCTGAAAATATCACACCAGACCATACATCTGTGATAAATGGTACACCTCCATCAGCAGCAACAGAGAGCCCACCACAGACAGAAGCTGCCCTGCCAAGTCATGGTCATTGTAAAAGGACCAAACTTTATGTCATTCATCCACCAAGGTATTATCTGAATGCTTATTTGTATGTGATATCAAAAAAATGTTTCCATTCTTTAAAAGATAATGTTGCATTATGGGTAGGATTTCAGACTGGACAAGCCTGTACCTTTAAGACATGGCATCACAATTTAATATTCTGTCATAAAGATTACCATCTCACCTTCAGTCACTCTTTCTCTGATTGGAGTCAGTGTTATCAGTCAGCTTAATGAAAGAGATGAACAGTAAAATCAGTAAGAACAAATGCAGATTTTGTGTGTTAGATCTCTGATATTCTAACAGTAGTTAGTGATATTTATAAGCTTCAAGACATTTGTCTCAACAATAATCTGATTTTCTATGTATATATTGCACAGCCTAACATGCAGAAAACCACAGAGCACACCAGGGACCCGAGCTCTGAAAGATTGCTTTGATACAAAGAAAAAGATCTGTTTCCGAGGTCTTGATTTTCAGAGTTTGAGCAGGCCAATGAGCCATATCATTTTGCCTTAATTATTAAATTGAAATATAAATGGATACAATACAATATTTCTCACAGCTATTATTGACATTGCTGCCATTTTGGCTTATCTATTGCACTGACAGAGTAATTGGCATTGTGCTCTTGCCAGTAGGCTAACAATCCAGAGATCTCTGAACCTGAGTTCATATCCAACCACAGCAGCTGATGAAATTTGAATTCAGTTAATAAATGGAAACAGGTCACTCTGATAGGGACCAGGCAACAATTGCCATGAAAGCCCATCGGCTTCACGAATGTCCTTTCGGGATGGAAATCTGTCATCCTTAGTCAGCCTGGTTTACATGTGGCTTCAGATCCTCTCCAGTGTGGTCGACTTTGAAGTGCCTGCTGAAATAGCCGAGCAAAATGTTTAGTTCAAGGGCAATTAGGGATGGGCAGCAAACAGTGTCCTTATCATAGATGCCAACATTACATGAAAGAATAATGAAAAAAATGTTATAATAAAGCAACAAAGTTCGAGATTCCAAAATGGTTGCAAATATGATTGGCTACAGATATTGACTTTGAGGTTTCCTGCAGAGATTACATCTGGCGACATTACACAGAGTCTTAAACTGATCAGTAAAAACCCCAACACCATTGTTACACTTCATAGAGTCAGCAAACATCACAATAACCTCAAAGCCTGCTTAAGGCAGCTGCAAGTGAGTTCGCTGTCAGTTCACCAAGACCAGACGGGAAGATCATGATTGTTACAACCTGGCTAGTTTTTCTTTTAGGAGAAGCACTGTACGATTGGGGAGCATCATTCATTGGAAAGAGTAAATCGGGCAGTGGCTCAGCTTTGAAAAAGGGTAGGAGTGAGCTGTAGGAGTTTCTGTGCATTCTTTCATGTTATTTTGGTTTAGGTTTCCAAGCAGATCTGGGTAACTTCACACATCTCTCAATAATTAACCATTAGTCCCAAAAGATATTTTCATTTCAAGATAATTATAAATTAAGGCATACCACTCCCCGTCAAGCATAGCTGACCTGGAATCTCTTCGGTTTTTAATGCCTGTCCTGTGTGTGTTAGAAAGGGTTGGTGGATTGATTTTCAATTTGTTTAGTTGTGCTATGAATGCTCCTTCCTTGGCCACAAGTTCTGGAGTGGAATCCTGGCTCACTGGGCATTGTTCACAGTCCCCATAAGAACCCCTTCTCCCTGACTTTATGAGCACTTTTCTGGAAAATTATAATGGGATCAGTCATCACGATCAAGCGAAGGTAGCATCAGCCAATTTGCAGACTGAAATAACTCTACAGGGGCTGGTATTCAATCACCAAGTCAGCCTTTATTTCAACATGTGTAGTACTTTACATTAATTGGCCTTTCTCAGAGCTCGCTCTCAGATTGAACAGGGTGTCTGACAAACTTGTTCTTATCTGTCAGTCTGATCGGACCAGATTAACAGCCCCACTCAGGAAACACATATTCTATGAGGTCCACCTGACTGATCTCATTACAAACTCTACACAGACCTTGTCTAAGACTTGTGATCATGCTGCCCCTTTAACAAGGTTATTTTGCCCTTAGCTTTTGCTCGAGATGGGTCGTAAAGGCAGAGGTGCCGATATGTCTGAACTGACTACTTTAATAATGGCAAATAAATACTGCCTAAGTCAACAATCAGAGGAGACCTTTAGTAGGGTGTTTTTTTTAAAGAAAACACTTGTACAATGAAAGGGGAATAGCCAGTTTTCCCAGTTCAGGAATTTTTCTAGTTTGGGTTAGTTTCACTGGGGATCCCAAGAAGCTGCTGGGAAACAAAGAGGTTCCATGTTTCAGCCAATGATCCCTGGCTGATCCTCTCTGCAATCTCTCTCTCCTCTAAGAACCTGTGTTTGAATTAACTTTTTTGCCAAGAGGTGTGTTTATGGAGATGTGGCAAGAAATTAGGACAGCATTATTAAGTTGTGATAGAGTCGATTGGGTTATGTTATTCTATATTCTGTTTTCTTTTTCATGCTGTAAATAAGTTCTGCTTTATGTGAAACTGAGTGGTTTGACCAGCTGCATCACTCCTGGAATATCCACCTCACACCTGCTCAAAACAACTAGAAAGGTTAGGTTCTAGGCTACCTTCTTGAAATGTTTTGAGGGGGGTCTGGCCTGGTCCATAACAGAGCAAGGAACAAACTTTCTGGTAATAACTTGACATTCAGGTTGCCCCAAAGCTGCAAAATGAACTTTCAGGTGGCACGGTGGCTCAGTGGTTAGCACTGCTGCCTCACAACAACAGCGTCCCAGGTTCGATTCCAGCCTTGGGCAACTGTCTGTGTGGAGTTTGCACATTCTCCCCGTGTCTGTGTGGGTTTCCTCTGGGTGCTTCCATTCCCTCCCACACTCCAAAGACGTGCTGGTCAGGTGAATTGGCCATGCTAAATTGTCCATAGTGTTAGGTGCATTAGTCAGAGGGAAATGGGTCTAGGTGGGTTACTCTTTGGAGGGTCAGTGTGTACTTGTTGGGCCGAAGGGTCTGTTTCCACACTGTAGGGAATCAAATTGAATCTAATCATTCCCAGGGGATTAACAATATCAGAATACCCAGAATGTATGGGTACAGAAATGCAGTCATGGCCAGCCAAGCTATCCATAGGTCAGCTTCAGAAACCATCGCAGAAGGTTTTAAAGTTGAGCTGAGGAAAGCTAGCTCAAAAGTAGGAGCACCGTCTCTGAGTCACGAATCCTTAAGGACCTCCTGGCACATGGTGTCGGAGATAAGGGTGGAGGCAACAGGGAGGTAGAATTAAGAATACTTATGGAGTAAGTGGTTTAATGTCCAAAAGAATTTGTAGGCGAGAGAAGGAAATTGTTCTACATAATATTTTTTAGCTTATTATTCAGGTCAACCTTCCGTCTTAATGCACTGTTCTTGCTGTTGCATCTCTTCCTCATTCCTGCCCTAAGCTGCTTCATGCTGACACAGACTGAGCAAACCAGCCCATCACTGTTGACATCTGTTTCCTGGCCTTTGTCCATTCTGCCCATCCGAGTGGCCAGATAAGGTTGCCAGTGGTCAGGCTGCCTCCTCATGTCCGCTTGGTTTTCCATACATTGGAGATCAGTCTTTCTGTCTTGTATGGGAAGCTGGGGCCAGGATCCACACTCTGGTTCCGTCGTTGACTCTGAAAGGCCCTCAGAAATGGTCCAGAAGATTCCACCATGTTCAGGCAGATAGCTCATAATCATTTTCTCAAAGTCAGTGAGGGCTGGACAATAAATGTTGGCCTCACCAATGGCATCCACTGAATGAATAAAAAGATGGGTGTATGAATAGGAGGGTTTAGAGGAATATGGGCCAAACATTGGCAAATGGGACTAGATTAGTTTCGGATATCTGGTCGGCATTGACGAGTTGGAGCTAAGGGTCAGTTTCCATCCTGTACATCTCTATGTCTCTATGATTCAATTAAACTAGAGCACATATATTTAGATCAGTTCTTGGGAAAGATGAGAAGAGGAAGAAAAAGGTTCTTTTGTGACTGATCCTAGATTCTGATGTGACTACAAACCTCTTGCGGTACACTTACTTGGTCTGACTTCATTGAGGCATTGTGGTTCAGTGGGTAGTGCCATTGTCTTTGGGCCAATCGTTTAAGTCCCACCCCAGGACACATTTAACTGATTTATATTCAGCTTGCCAAGCTTCCCAATACTGTTTAATATGATATTGGGAAAGACTGCTCCAAGTACTGCTATCTCTTACCTTAAAAGTATAGCCATTACAATGCATGGGACAGAGTGAGAGTCATGAACTGCTCTGACAGCTACTGCTCCTCTTGTTAAAATGGGCACTTCCTGTGTCTCTTCTCTCTGCCAAGCCCTTTTTTCCCTCGTCTTCCCACTCTAGGATGTACAGACTGCGTTACATCCTCCAATTCTGAGACCATCAACCAGACACATATTCTGGGCATGAGAATGACCCACGGGCAGGAAGGTTCCAGTCAGCCACAGAGCTGCTGTGTGTATGTGTGAATTAAACCATTCATTCTCTGAAAGTTATCCTGGTCCAGCAGCATTAATTTGTACATTTTCCCCTTTCTGCCTTCAGAAGTCAGTGTTTAAAACAAGCAGCCGCCAGAGATGGAGAGCTTGGAGGCAGGAGGGGAACTTAGTAATTTGGGAAGATGGAGTAGCCAAAGCCTGCTACCTTCTCAGCTCCCAGATTGGAAAGTCCATAGATGACCTTCCCATCCCGCTCCCAATTTAGGCCCCAGTAAGGGCTCCAGCTTGCCTTGTAGCTTGTCAGTTGGGGCAGGTGTCACACAATCCAAGCCTAACCAGCATCTCATTGAGGGACTAGCAACAGGGTAGGAGAGCCACTGACAGGCAGTTGCTATTAACTGGCCTGCCCTGACACCCCAGACTCCAAAGCCTAGGAAACTATTCCCTGCTGACTCACAAATCACCCCTCCCTTACTCACTGTATCTCCGCAATGCCAGGAGCGCATGCAGCAACAACAGCGACGGGCTTCCTCCTCCACCTCTGCTGTGGAACTGTTGATTGCGAGAGCTGTTGGCATCGGATTGGCATTAGACCTTCCCAGGCAGAGGCGGTGCCTCTGGACCCCTCGCCAATTCTCCAGCCCTGTGCCACCTCAACAAATGCCATCCAGCGTCCTCCAGTTTTCTTCAGCTGTCACTTCCAACAGAAGTGTTGAGCAGAAAGAGATTTGAAATGAGCACAGCAGATTGAAAGCATGCTGGCGAGAGCTCACTGTTTGCAATTATTTTTTTATTTTTGCATTTGATCTATTATTGTCATATGTACCTAGGCACGGTGAAAAGTTTTATTTTGCATGTGGTACAGACAGATCAAAGTGCATAAGGGTAATAGAACAGAATGAGGAATACAGTGTTATGGCTGCAGAGAAGGTGCACAAAGAGAGAGATCAACATTTAAATTTAAAATTTGAGAGGTCCATGCAGAAGTCTAATAACAGCAGGGAAGAAATTGTGCTTGAATCTGTTAATAGGCATGTTTAAGCTTTTGTTTCTACAAAAGAGGTTGGAAGAGATTATAACTGGGGTGGAAGGGGTCTTTAATTATGGTGCTGCTTTCCTGAGGCACTGGGAAGTATAGAGGGAGTGCAAGGTTGGCTAGTTTGATGGACTGGGGAAACTACTCTCTGTAGTTTCTTACAGTCCTGGGCATTCTCATTCCTGATAGATTATCTTGTACCAAGAACCACAGAATCATAGAATGATGGTAGCACTTTCATTTTGTAAACAGATTTAGAAATGTATTTATTAAAAATGCACAAAAACATCAATCTACAGAATGAATAATGTTAATAAGTATATATAACCTTTGGCACTTGTGCTGTCTGATCAATCTAAAGAAATATATCTAATTGTATTGAATGGGAGGGTAGGCCCGAAAGGCTGAATGGCCTTCTCCTGTTCCCATGCTCCTACATTCTTCACATTTATTTAAAAACTTCAACATAAATATATGAAGTAATGTTACTACTTGTCAGCATTCTCCATTAAAGGAGTGAGTGAGAATGAAATCAAGGTCCATGAAAACTAAAGAAATAGCCTTCCAAATGTTCTCACAAAGAGGCCGCAAGAAAGAAAACAATTGTGATCCCTGTTTCCACCCTTACCTTTTTTGCTGTTATGGATCAGCCAGCCATTCCAAACTGCTGCAATCCTGCCAAGGTGGTCTATTCTGTACCTGGGCTTTGTAGGCAGAGTGGCCTGAGGTCATCATGCAAGACCACCTGCAGACTATGCTCCTCAGTCACCTTCCACCAGACTCGAGAACAACCACTGAGTTAACTCTAGGAGCACTGAGCCAAGTAAAAGCATGTGGAAGACAGGCACTAAGGGAATGCATAGGGGCCACTGGTTTCTTTTTTTCTTTAATACATAATGATTTATAAAATCTGCTGGGACTCTATACATTGGCATTGACTTTTAGCATTTGGACGACAGTGTAGGAATGATGGTTAGATGTGGGCTGTATGATGAATGAGGTTGGGGTTGTGGTAACTGGCATCACACTGAGACAGCTTCTTTACAAACAGCCAGACTGAAAGGGTTTGGTTTTAACAATTTCCTTCTCTTTCGCTTCTTCCTCCTCATAATGCTCCTGGGTGCTCAGAAATTGGCACTGAGTTTGGTACTCGGGGCTTTCCCTCCTGATGGTGAGGTTGGGCAGCATTAGGCAGCAAATCTTCTCAATTCCTGGCACCTCCACTTAACTGCAAATTACCAGGCTCCTCTGGAATTGGTGTGGTGTTGGAAGCATGTTATAATGCACCAATTGTCTCCTCCACGTTGTCTTGAGTGACTTCATGGCTCTCACTATGTACATGGGATGGGCACCAGAGTCACCAACTGCATTTGCCCTGATTTCTGAGAGGTCACCATGGCTGACCGGCCCATACTTAAGGGATCATCACCCCTGCCAGGATGTCAGCCATTGATCTCAATAATGGACTGTTTATGGTCACATACCAGCTGGGCATTGAGGAAGAAAGGGAAACCCTTTGATTCTAATATGGGGCAAAATGCTGTTCCCACAATGCACGTGTTCAGTCAAGGGCTTGCTACACCCTGAGGTAGTCAGCAGCCTGTGTGAACCTTCCTGCTTGCTCCACCTGCCGATCTCGAGAAAAAAGTAAATGAAATGTAGTTAGTTCACATTGAATAGACATTATCAGTGACATCGCTTGCATTGATTGGCAAACATGACATTTTGTAACTAGCTCTACTCCATCCTGTAAGAAGCTAGCAATTGAAGTAGAGATGCAGGGCCAGATAATGTGTTGTATCTGTATGATGTGGGAGCTGGTAGACCCCGTTGCGGTTCATGGTGAGCACATCTGTGGCAAGTGTTGGTTGCTTGAAGAACTCCGGCTCAGAGTTGATGAGCTGGAGTCTGAGTTTCGAATACCCTGACACATTAGGGAAGGGGAGAGTAACCTGGAAGCGGGGTGTTTCAGGAGGCAGTCACACCCTTTAGGTAAACTCCCTTGAATTTGGTCAGTGGTCAGAGACAAGAGTGTGTGATGACCAGCGAGGCAAGTAGAGATCGTACTAAAGGAGTCCCAGACCTTGAGCTTGTCGAACAGGTTTCATGTTCTTCCTTCCTATGCAGATGAGAGAGGGGTCTGTAGTGAGGATGAGCAAACGGACCTTGGCCATTCAAGAGGGGGTTAGGAGAAAAGAGAAGTGTGGTTATAATTGGGGATAGTATAATCAGGGGAATGGACAGCGTTATCTGTGGCCAGGATCGAGAGTCCTGAAGGCTGTGTTGCCTGCCTGCTGCCCGGGTTCAGGATATCGCATCTAGGCTGCAGAAGATCTCAGAATGGAAGGTGAAAGATCCAGTTTTCATAGTCCATGCAGGTATGAATGATATCAGTAGAAAGAGGAAAGAGGTTCTGCTGAGTGAATATGAGCAGCTAGGGGCTAAATTAAAAAGCAAAACCAAAAAGATAACAATCTCTGGATTACTGCCTGAGCCACGAGCAAATTGGCCCAAAGTCAGCAATGTTAAAGAGGTACACACGTGGTTTAAAGATTGGTGTGGGACAAACAGGTTTGAATTTATGAGACATTGGCATCAGTCCTGGGAAAGGAGGGAGCTGTTCTGATGGGACAGATTCCACCTGAATCATGCTGGGGCAAGAGTCCTGGTGAATCACACAACTCGAGCTGTGGGTAAGGTTTTAAACTAAATGGAGGGTGTGGCAGGGTGGTGTGGGATCCATTACATGGATAATCATGGTAAACATGAAAAATGGGGGAGGGGGGGGCGGGCTCAGCAGAGGTTATAAAGTTCCCACAACAAGTATTAGGACAGAGACTATGGAAAGGGTCAGCAATCTAAATTCAGGCTCAGCAAATGAGGAGAAACTGTGAGCAGATAGGGCAGTCAACACAGGACTTAAATGCAAGCAGTATACAAGGAAAGGTAAATGAGCTTGTAGCACAGATTGAAATTGGCAGATACAATGTTGTGGGAATCACAGAGACATGGCTGCAAGGGAATCAAGGCTGGGAACTAAATATCCAAGCATACCCGTCCTATCAACAGGACGGGAAGATGGGCGGTAAAGACAAGCCAGGGAACTATAGACCGGTGAGCCTGACCTCAGTGGTGGGCAAGATGTTGGAGGGAGTCCTGAGGGACAGAATGTGCATGTATTTGGAAAGGCAAGGACTAATTAGGGATAGTCAACATGGCTTTGTGCGTGGGAAATCATGTCTCACAAACTTGATTTAGTTTTTTGAAGAAGTAACAAAGAAGATTGATGAGGGCAGAGTAGTAGATATGATCTATATGGACTTCAGTAAGGCGTTCGACAAGGTTCCCCATGGGAGACTGATTAGCAAGGTTAGATCTCATGAAATACAGGGAGAACTAGCCATTTGGATACAGAACTGGCTCAAAGGTAGAAGACAGAGGGTGGTGGTAGAGGGTTGTTTTTCAGACTGGAGGCCTGTGACCAGTGGAGTGCCACAAGGATCAGTGCTGGGTTCTCTACTTTTTGTCATTTACATAAATGATTTGAATGTGAGCATAAGAGGTACAGTTAGTAAGTTTGCAGATGACACCAAAATTGGAGGTGTAGTGGACAGCGAGGAGGGTTACCTCAGATTACAACAAGATCTGAACCAGATGGGCCAATGGAATGAGAAGTGGCAGATGGAGTTTAATTCAGATAAATGAGAGGTGCTGCATTTTGGGAAAGCGAATCTTAGCAGTACTTATACACTTAATGGTAAGGTCCTAGGGAGTGTTGCTGAACAAAGAGACCTTGGAGTGAGGTTCATCGCTCCTTGAAAGTGGACTCGCAGGTAGCTAGGATAGTGAAGAGGGCATTTGGTATGCTTTCCTTTATTGGTCAGAGTATTGAGTACAGGAGTTGGGAGGTCATGTTGTGGCTGTACAGGACATTGGTTAGGCCACTATTGGAATATTGCGTGCAATTCTGGTCTCCTTCCTATCGGAAAGATGTTGTGAATCTTGAAAGGGTTCAGAAAAGGTTTACAAGGATGTTGTCAGGGTTGGAGGATTTGAACTATAGGGAGAGGCTGAACAGGCTGGGGCTGTTTTCCCTGGAGCATCTGAAGCTGAGGGGTGACCTTATAGAGATTTAGAAAATTATGAGGGACATGGATAAGATAAATAGGCAAAGTCTTTTCCCTGGGATCGGGGAGTCCAGAACTAGAGGCCATAGGTTTAGGGTGAGAGGGGAAAGATATAAGAGAGACCTAAGGGGCAACTTTTTCATGCAGAGGGTGGTACATGTATGGCATGAGCTGCCAGAGGATCTGGTGGAGTCTGCTACAATTGCAATATTTAAGAGGCATTTGGATGGATACATGAAGAGGAAGGGTTTGGAGGGTTATGGGCCGGGTGCTGGCAGGTGGGACTAGATTGGGTTGGGATATCTGGTCGGCATGGACGGGTTGGACTAAAGGGTCTGTTTCCATGCTATACATGTCTATGACTCTATGACTCTGTGGGCAGCAGGGTTGGGGTTGGCTTGCATGGTAAAATAAGGCTTAATCAGCATGGCGTCATCAAGGGGAGGTCATGACTAACAAATCTTAGAATCCTTTGAGGACATAACAAGCAACTTAGACAAAGGAAAGCCACTGGATTTGATCTATTTGGATTTTCAGAAAACGTTTGATGAGATGCTGCACAGGAGTCTGCTCAGTAAGACAACATCCCATGACGTTTGGAGGAAAGCTTGATTGAAACTTCGAGAATACTGAGAGGCCTGGATAAAGTGGATGTTGAGAAGATGTTTCCATTAGTATGAGAGACTAGGACCCGAGGCACGGCCTCAGATTGAAGGGACAACCCTTTGAACCAAGATGAGAAGGAATTTCTTCTGTGACAGGGTGGTTAATCTGTGGAACCCATTCTTACAGACAGTTGTGGAGGCTAAGTCACTGAATGTATTTAAGACAGAGATTACTAGGTTCTTGATTGGTAAGGGGATCAAGGGTTATGGAGAGAAGGCTGGAGAATGGGTTTGAGAAACACATCAGCCATGATCGAATGGCAGGGCAGACTGGATGGGCCAAATTGCCTAATTCTGCTTCTATGTCATCTGGTCTTACGGTCTTACAGATGCCTATAAACTCACCTTCAGCATCCACTTTTGGTGATTAGGGTACCATTGTGGTTGCAGCAGGTAACACATCTCAGTGAGGACTCCCTTACCGAGTGCAGATACCTCTCACATTAATCCTCAAAAAGGCTGAAGGTGGACAAACTCTCTGTGATTACCCAACACAGACATGGCCTCCTGCCGAGAGCTCTTCTCTTCTTTCTTATCTCCTCTCTTCCTGCAGCTTACTCTTCCCTGCATGGCCTAAATCTATTGTCCAAGTCAGGCTGTGATTCTTGGGCAATGATTACTATCACTGTCAGGTCTGGGATCAGAAGCCCAAAATCATCCGAATGTTCTTCAGCATCTACCACACTGTTCTGTGTAGACTTTAGTGAGTGTAAAGAATTGCAGAAGACACTAAACAGACCAGAATCATAAAAATACCAAGAAGAAATCCATCCGGAAATAACTCCTGTATAGTTGAGGCCCCCTGGGCTGGAGGCAGGTGTTTCCTGTTGCTGAATGTGTGCGACTAAAAGGGAGCACAGAGCTCCGACTGACACGAAGGGTTTTCTGCTGACCTTGCTCTGCATACCTCCAGCCTCCATTTTCTGCAGGCGAATTCTTAAATCAATTTGGCATTCTTCGTGAATACGCTCCAGACTTTTCCACTGGCACTATAGAGGCAGTGTCACCCTAGTGATATGTGCACTGCAATGCTACTCAATGGTGGGTGCTAATGACGTCAATTTCTTGCCCACATTTTCTATGATGTGGAGGTGCTGGTGTTGGACTGGGGTGGACAATATCAAAAGTCACATGACACCACAAGCTTTTGGAGCGCTGTTCCTTCATTAGATGACAAATCAAGACTCAACTTCATGATGGAGCAGTGTTTTGACAGCTTGTGATTTTTAAATAAACCTGTTGGACTATAACCTGGTGTCATGTGACTTTTGATTTTGTCCACCCCAGTCCAACACCAGCATTTTGTCCACATTTTTGATATCACAGCACCTCCAACCCCAGAGTTAATGCCTCCTCCACTACCAAATATACCCTTCCCAGCTACTTGTACTTACTAATTGAAGTCATATAGATCACAGTATTACACACTGGAAGAATTGCTACTTTACTGATGTAATCAGCTTGCCACTTCTCATGCATTTAATGATACAGGTATCACTTTTTCTTTCAGGTTTAAACAACAAACCCACAGGCATTGCAGCACGTATAGGTAAGAATGTATTATAGTTGGTCAGAGATAATGAATGCCTGTGTATCTCGGGTGAAGTGATATTGTGATCATAAAGAACAAACTGCTTTGAGGATAATTTAATTGATAGAGGAGGAAAACGTTGAATCAAAATGGGCTGGCTACAAATTGGAAAATGTTACATTTATATTAGAAGATTACAGTCAGGAGGATTGATTGAAGAAGTTGGTATTGTTTTCCTTTGAGAGAGAATCGGGAGCAGACCCTGATAGTGGTTTTCAAAATAACATGCTGCTGGATAGAGTAAATATGGAGAAACTGTTACTGCTTGTAATAGAAACAAGAACAAGAGGACATATATTTAAAGTCATATGTCAAAGAAACAAGGGTGACATGAGGGAAAATAATTTCACTCAGTTGGGATATGGAATGAACCACCTGGAATTGTGGTCGAACCAGGAAATAATTTTTGTTAAATAACTTCACGCACACAATCAATTTAGGTTCAAGACAGACAGAAAACAAAGTCAAGAACTATCTTTGAACTCAGTGTTCAAAGTAACCCTATTTATCATACTTCATACTAGTTTCCACCATTAATGATAATCTATACCAGACTCTGACTTATAGTTACATGAGGTAATGTCTAATCTACTTTCTTTGAGTGTTCATGGACACGGTCTTCCTGTGTCACTTCCATGGTCTCACTCTGGTGTATGTTACAAAGTGCTCCTTCAAGAGAGTTCAAACAATGCCCACACTGTGGTATTTAGACCTAGTCATGTGCAGCTTGTGACATCATTACAAGTTTGCCCCAGGGTCCAGATACAACAATGACTGAGCATCACCCTCTTTTCAAGGCTTTGTCAAACTAACGTTCACCATCAGTGGGAGGAGTGTGTATAACTCACACAACAGTAAAGGCAAGTCAAACACTAACGTCTACCCTATTAGCGGATGAAAGCTGATAACACTCACCTGTTCATTATTTCATTTAAATTCAGTGAGGCATTAGCAGGTGCCTATGTGACTCCTTTACATTACTTTTCTCTCCTTTTACATGTTTAGACATTTAGTTTGAGGTTTGAGTTGGGAGAGAAAGGGATGGGTGCATATATGAAATTGGTGACTGTTGATGGGCCATTATACAGCAGAGAGGAAGCCACACTGTACTATACAGGAGCAGTCATGTTGCATAAAGCAAAGTTGCTGGTGTTGTATTTAAGTTCAGAAAATGTAATTTATCCTTAATCTACAATGCAGCTCCAGGACCCCACATTTCAGCACCAGCTCAATGACATCAGAACTTCACAGTTTAGCCTACAATTCGGAACCTTATCAAAGGCCTTACTGAAATCGACATAGACTATGTCTACCACCCTGTCCTCATCAACCTTCCTGGTCACTTCATCATCTTTAACTTTAAGGTTGTATCCCCTTGCACTAGAGCAATAGTTTACCTGTCTCTGCTCTATTAATTTTCTTAAATTTCTCCATTATATTATGTTCAATTTTCCATTCAAGGCTTGCACCCTTTCTAAGGCCAATCTCTCCCCCCTTAGTCAACACAGTGTTGTAATTATGGGTCTGATTGTAATTTGGGACCAATATAACATGTTCCTCATCTCCCATTGGTCCGGTAACTTTGGAAGATGAATGTTTTATGTACAATGCGAACGATCAGAGGTATGAGCTGCGGAACCTGACCTGAGAGGGTCGCACTGGGCTGGGAAAGTTTCATTCAAACCAAGAAAGTTAATAACCCTCGCTCCCTTTCACTCAGGCCCTGAAATGATCATTGCCTTTTGTCTATGTTGGCCCACACTCAGCACAAATCTGCAATTAGATTAGATTACTTACAGTGTGGAAACAGGCCCTTCAGCCCAACAAGTCCACACCGCCCCGCCGAAGCGCAACCCACCCATACCCCTACATCTACCCCTTACCTAACACTACGGGCAATTTAACATGGCCAATTCAACTGACCTGCACATCTTTGGACTGTGGGAGGAAACCAGAGCACCCGGAGGAAACCCACGCAGACACGGGGAGAACATGCAAACTCCACACAGTCAGTCGTCTGAGGCGGGAATTGAACCCGGGTCTCTGGCGCTGTGAGGCAGCAGTGCTAACCACTGTGCCACCATGCCGCCCACATGTTTTGCTATTGGGAAGTTACCCTTTATCAGACAAGCATCGCTATTCCTTGCCTGTGACTAAAAACACCCAACTTTATAGGGCTATGCTACAAAAAACCATCAGAGCTTTAATTTCATTTAGAGGTGAGTATTTAATGTCATCTGGTCAATTTTCTCCAATTCAATAAGTTTCTTTTGCAGACTGCCAGAACCGTACCACAGCTCAAGCCTCCCGCCAAGGTAAAAATGTCAAACAAACCTCTCGGGTAGAATAAAACAAAACAATTAAAATAAAGCAAAGAATGCAGATACTGGAAATCTGAAATAAATAAACCCAGAAATGGCTGGAGAAACTCAGCAGGTCTGGCAGTACAATGGAGAGAGAAACAGAGTTAACATTTCATGTTCCTGATGAAGGGCTTATGCCCGAAACGTCGATTCTCCTTCTCAGATGCTGCCTGACCTACTGTGCTTTTCCAGCACCACACTCTTCGACCCTTAATATTTCCTGTTCAGACTAGAAGCAGCTCAAAAAAGGTGGTAACTATGCTAAAGAGAAAGAGAGAAATAAAAATGCCGGCAGACAAAGGAATTATTGATAGTAAGACAGGGAGGAAGAAAAACTAGATAAGTGATAGTGTGACTATGTATAACTGAAAATGGGTTGGTTATACTGAACTGAACTGTAATTTCATGACAGAATCTGGCGAATACATGTCTAGTACAGACATCTCACTGATGGTGGCAGAAATGGTGGATTATCATCCTTTGGATGTGAATGCATTTGGGATGGAAAGTGAGGACCAGGGAGTGTTGTCGGAAGCAAGAGAATGGATGAGGGCAGAAATGTGGGAAATGGGTCAGGCATGGCTGAGGATCCAGCCAACCACAATGCTGGGGATACGTGATTGAGGAACAATGTGGCTAGGTCTGAGGCCCTCTCTGTAAGGTGACATCATCAGAACAGTTGCAATGGAGATGGAGGAACTTGGAAAACGGAATGGAGTCTTTGCAGGAAGCAGGGTGTGAGGATGTATAGTCAAGGTATCTGTGAGAGTTGGTGGGCTTGGAGTGGATATTGCTGGCCAACCTCTTGCCAGGAACAGATGTCAAGGAAGGGAAAGGAGGAGTCAGACATGGACCAGGTGAAGGTGAGACTGGATTGAAATTGCAAGCGAAATTGATAAACTTCCAGTTCAGAACGAGAGAGGGAAGCAGAGAGGGAAGCAGATGTAAGAGAGAAAAAGATGTGGGTGGGGCCAGAGTAGAATTGGATTAACGAATGTTCCACGTCGCCCACAAGGAGATTGATATAACAGGGGCCCATGTGGGTATTCAAGGCCACCCCTTTACATGAAGAAAGTGAGTGCAGAGGTAAAGGAGAAGTTGGTCAAAGTGAGGACTAGCTCAGCCAGGTGGAAGAGGGTGGTGGTGGATGGGATAATACAGGCCTTTTTACCAGGAAGAAGCAAAAAGCCCTGAGACCATCCTGAAGGGGGATGGACGTGTAAAAGGATTGCACATCCATGGTGAAGAGGAGGTGAATGGAGCCTGCAAGCAGGAAATTTTGACTCTGACATAACCTGTCCAATGAATCGCTGACGTAAGTGGGAAGTGATTGAACAAGTGAGAAAAACAAGCTCAGGTGGTAAAGGATAAGCTCCATGGACCAGGAGCAGATGGGACAATGGGACTGCCCAGGCAGTTCTTGTAATAGATTTGAAGAGAAGGTAGAAGTGGCCTATACAGGGTTTGGGGACTATGGCCTTGGAGGCTGTTGGTGGCAGATCCCCAGATGAAATGAGGTTCGTGACAGTCATGGACACAATGGCCTGATGCTCGATAGTGGGGTCATGGTTCAGAGAGAGATCAGAGCAGGTATCTGACAGCGGGTGTTCAGCCTCCATGTAGAGGTCAGTATGCCAGACGGAAACAGCACCACCTTTGTCGGCAGGCTGATGACACAGTCAGAGCTGGATCTGAGAGCACGGAGTGCAGTGATTTCAGAGGGAGGTAGATTTGAATGCATGGGGCGGGGGGGGGGTTGGCGCAGTGAAATTAAAATGACTAATGTCGTGTCAACAGTTGTCAATGAACAGGTTGAGTGCAGGTAAAATGCCAGAGGGAGGGGTCCACGTGCAGGGAGAATTTGAAGGCATGTGAAAAGGTCTGGATGGGGAGAGGATACTTGCCCATAGAAATGGGCACAAGGTGAAGAAGGATGTGAACATAGGAGGTTTAATTCATAGGTTTGCAGACAACACCAAAATTGGAGGTGTAGTGGACAGCGAAGAAGGTTACCTCAGACTACAATGGGATCTTGATCAGATGGGCCAATGGGTTGAGAAGTGGCAGATGGAGTTTAATTTAGATAAATGTGAGATGCTGCATTTTGGAAAGGAAGATCAGGGCAGGACTTATACGCTTGGTGGCAAGGTCCTGGAGAGCGTGGCTGAACAAAGAGACCTTGGAGTGCAGGTTCATAGCTCCTTGAAAGTGGGATCACAGGTAGATAGGATAGTGAAGAAGGCGTTTGGTATGCTTTCCTTTACTGGACAGAGCATTGATTATAGGAGTTGGGAGGTCATGTTCTGCCTGTGCAGGACATTGGCTCGGCCACTTTTGGAATATTGTGTGAAATTCTGGTCTCCCTCCTATAGGAAGGATGTCATGAAACTTGAAAGGGTTCAGAAATGATCTACAAGGATGTTGCCAGGGTTAGAGCTACAGGGAGAGGCTGAATAGCCTGGGGTTGTTTTCCCTGGAGCATCAGAGGCTGAGGGATGACGTTATAGAGGTTTATAAAATCTTGAAGGATATGGATAGGGTAAATAGACAAGGTATTTTCCCTCGGGTGGAGGATTCCAGAACTAGATGGCATAGGTTTAGGGTCAGAGGGGAAAGACTTAAAAGGGGCAAAAGAGGCAACTTTTTCATGCAGAGTGTTAGGGTTAGTGTATATGGAATGAGCTGCCAGAGGAAATGGTGAAGGCTGGTAAAATTACAATATTTAACAGGCATCTATATGGATAAATGAACAGGAAGGGTTAAGGGAGATATAGGCCAAGGGCTGACAAGTAGGATTAGATTAATTTAGGATATCTGGTCAGCATGGACAGGTTGGACCAAATGGTCTGTTTCCTTGCTGTTCATCTCTATGACTGTATGACAGAAAATCAGTTCAATGTCATGTCGTGCCCAAAATTCGTTGAGGTGGAGGAACTGAGGGATAAAACAAAGACCTTTGCTGAGTATAGAATGTTCAACATCAGAGAGAAGAAGGTCAGAAGAGTTAGTAAGTACCAACAAGAAGTAGCATTAGACTACAAGACCAAAAGACCTAGGAGCAGAATTAGACCATTCAACCCATCAAAAATGCTCTACTGTTCAAATGCTGATGTTATGTTTCTCAACCCTATTCTCCTGCCTTCTCCCTGAAACCCTTGATGCCCTTGCTAATTAAGAGCCTATCTACCTCGGCCTTAAATACACTCAATGATTTGGCCTCCACAGCCCTCTGCGACAATGAGCTCCACAGATCAACTACCCCCTGGCTGAAGGTATTCTTCCTCATCTCAGATCTAAAAGGTCATCCCTTCGCCTTGTGGCTGTGCCCTTGGGTCCTAGTCTCTCCTACTATTGGAAACATCTTCTCCACGTCCATTCTATCCAGACCACTCAGTACACTGTGAGTTTCAATCAGATTCCCCATAATCTTCTAAACTCCTTCGAGAACAGGCCCAGTGTCCTCAATCAATCCTGATATGAAAAGCCCTTCGTAGAGTCAGAGTCCTACAGCACGAACACAGGCCCTTTGGCCCAAACTGGTCCAGGCCGACCAAAATGTCCATCCATGCTAACCCCATTTCCCTTCACTGAGCCCGTATCCTTCTAATCCTTTCCTATCCATGTATTTGTCCAAATGCCTTTTAAAAGTTGTTCAGCCACTTCTGCTGGCAGCTCATTCCATATGAGTACCACCCTCTGTGTAAAAAGGTTGCCCCTCAGGTTCCCTTTTATTCTTTCCCCTCTAACCTTAAAATGATGCCCTCTAGTCCTTCATTCCACAACACTTGGAAAAAGACCGACTGCATTCACCCTATTTATGTCTCTCATAATATTATTCACTTTTATAAGATGCCCCCACAGTCTGCTACACTCTCAAGAAAAAAGTCCTAGCTTAGCCAACCTCTCCCTATAACTCAGACCCTTGAGTCCTGGCAACATCCTTGTAGATCTCTTCTGCACTCTTTCAAGTTTAGGGACATCTTTCCTGTAGGAAAGTAACCAAAACTGAACACAATACTCCAAGTGCAACCTCACCAATGTCCTATATAACTAACATAACTTGCCAACTTCTCTCCTCAATGCGCTGACTGATAAAGGCTAGTGTGCCAAAAGCCTTCTTCACTGCCCTATCTACCTGCAATTCCATTTTCAGAGGATCATGTACCTGAACTCTAAGGTCCTTCTGTCCACTATAATGCTTAAGGCCCTACCATTCTCCATAAAACATCTACCTTGATTTGACTTTACAAAATGTAAGACCTTGACTAATCTATATTAAACTCCATTTTCCATTTCTTGGTCCCATTCACAGGATCACTCTTGTAAGTCTCCTCTGGACTCTCTCCTAGGTCATCATATCCTTCCATACATTTAAGGCCCAAAACTGCTCACAATATTCCAAATCCCTATACAGCCTCAGCAGTACATCCCTGCTCTTGTACAAAAACAGAAGCTGCTGGAAATGCTCAGCAGGTCTGGCAACTCCTGTGAAGAGAAATCAAAGTTAATGTTTTGGGTCTGGTGACCCTTCCTCTGCTTTTGTATTCTAGCTCTCTCAAAATGAATGCTAACATTGTATTTGCCATCTCAACTGCCAAATGAACCTGCATGTTAACATTAAGATAATCCTGAACTAGGATTCCCAAGTCTCGTTGTGTTTCAGATATCTGAAGAATTGCTCCATTTAGAAAATAGTTAACACTCCTATTCTTCCTAACATAATGCATAATCTCATACTTTGCCACATTGTCTTCCATCTGCCACTTCTTTGACCACTCTCTTAACCTGTTTAAATCCTTCCTCAACAGTACCTGCCCCTCTACTTATCTTTATGTCATCTGCACATGTAAGAACAATGCCATCTGTTTCTTTGTCCAGATTGTTAATGAGTAACATGATTAGTTATGGTGCCAGCACAGACCCCTGTGGAACTCCACTAATCACAGCTGCCATTCTGAAAAATACCTCTTTATCCCCACTCTCTGCCTTCTGCCAATCAGCCAAACCTCTATCCATACCAGTATCTTACCCCTAACACCATGGGCTCTTATCTTATTTCGCAGCCTTTTGTGTGGCACCTTGTCAAAAGCTATCTGGAAATCCAAATACATTACATCCATTGGTTCTCCTTTGTCTAACTTGCTCATTACCACCTCAAAGAATTCTAACAGATTTATCAAATTTGACTTCCCCTTGACAAAGCCGCACTGATTCAGCCTTACTTTACCATGCACTTCCAAGCAGTCTGCAATCTCATCCTAAATAATGGACTCAAATCTTCCCATCGACCAAGATCAGGCTAACTGGCCTATAGTTTCCTGTCTTCTGTCTCCCTCCCTTCTTAAACAGGAGTGTTACATTAGACATTTTCCAGTCCTCTGAGACCCTCCCTGGCTCTAGTAATTCCTGAAAGATCACCACCAATGTCTCCTCAATTTCCTCAGCTATCTCTTTCAGATCTCTGGGGTGTAGTCCACCTGGTCTGGGTGATTTATCCACCTTCATACCTTTCTCCCACCTTCTTCACCCAACTCCCTGCTCCTAGGAGCATCGCTCCGAAAGCTAGTGTGGTTCCAATTAAACCTGTTGGACTATAACCTGGTGTTGTGTGATTTTTAACTTTGACTATATATGGTACTTTTCTTCCCACATCCTGATTACTGCGAGGAGGCAGCCTGTACACAAACCATCAGGGTCTTTTATCCTTTGCGGTTCCTCAACTCTGCACACACGGGTTCAACACCTTCTGACTCTATATCACTTCTTGCTATCAATTTAATTTAATTCCTTACTAACAAGGCAACCTCATCCTCTCTGCCCATCTGCCTGTCCTTTCGCGAGGAGGGGCCTCCTTGAATATTTAGTTGCCAGCCCTGATCCCCTTGCAGCCATGTCTCTGTGATACCCACAATACCGTACCTGCCAATTTCAATCTACGCTTCAAGTTCATTTATCTTACTTCATATGGGGCGGCACGGTGGCACAGTGGTTAGCACTGCTGCCTCACAGCGCCAGAGACCCGCGTTCAATTCCCGCCTCAGGCGACTGACTGTGTGGAGTTTGCACGTTATCCCCGTGTCTGCGTGGGTTTCCTCCGGGTGCTCCGGTTTCCTCCCACAGTCCAAAGATGTGCAGGTCAGGTGAATTGACCATGCTATAATTGCCCGTAGTGTTAGGTAAGGAGTAGATGTAGGGGTATGGGTGGTTTGCGCTTCGGCGGGGCGGTGTGGACTTGTTGGGCCGAAGGGCCTGTTTCCACACTGTAAGTAATCTAATAATGTATAGTAATTAGGAGAAAGGCTGGAGGCAGAGGGAAAGGAAGGGGATGTAGAAGGACGTGAGTGTCTCTGAGTTGTTGAAGCTTGTGCTCCTTAAGGCCTGAAAGGAAGAGAAAAGGTTTCTTGCTAAAACATTGAATGAGCTGGAGAACAAAGTGGTCGGGGCGGGGGCAGGACAACTCTGAGCCAGCATGAGGTGGTGCTAATGGAGACAGGGGTTGAGCATGTGTACATGGCACTATATGGCACTGAGTGAGGATCTCAGGATGTGGCAAGAGCAACTGTCTGAGGAACGTTATATATCACTGTGATCCTGGGTGGATTCAAACCACAAAGGATAAATCTGAAGTTGGAATTCATGTAGAGTGAGTCCAAGCTGGAGCAGCCACTGAGGAATGAGATGTGGCTGTGGAAGTGAATTTTGGTAAATACTCTTTCAAACACTAAGCGCAACAGCGAAGGTACTGATGGTGAACAAGAAGAGAAGAGCAGAAACTCTTCGAAGTGGGCATACCTGGAAGAGATGTAGCAGTGAATTAAACACTGAAATAAAACCAAGTGCTAAGGTTGCTGGAGATCTGAAAAAAAAACAGTAATTGCGGGAGAAATTCAGCAGCATCTGTGGGAAAAAGGCAGAGTAAACATTCATCCAAAGGATCATATGCTGCCACTTCTGCTTCCTGTGTTGGGATGCCAACATCAGGCACATTAAGGTCTCCCCTCCCTTGCCCATCTTCCACAAGGACTGTTCCCCTGTACTCCCAACAACCCCCATGGCACCTTCCCATTCAATTACAGAAGGTGCAAAACTTCCTCCCTCCTCAATATCCAAAGCCCCAAACACACCTTCCAACTGAAGCACAGAGTTACCTGCACTTCACTCAATCTAGACTACTGCATTCACTGCTCACAATGTGATCTCCTCTATACTGGGGAGACAAAATGCAGACTGGATGACAGCTCTGTGACACAACTGCACTCTGCGTGTAAAAAAAGACCTGGAGTTTCTAGGTGCCTGCCACTTTAATGCACCGCAGTGTTCCCTGGCCAACATCGCTGTCTCAGGCTTGCTGCAGTGTTCCAGTAAAACTTAACACAAGCTGGAGAACGTAGAACATAGAACATAGAACAATACAGCACAGAACAGGCCCTTCGGCCCACAATGTTGTGCCGAACTTCTAACCTAGATTAAGCACCCATCCATGTACCTATCCAAATGCCGCTTAAAGGTCACCAATGATTCTGACTCTACCACTCCCACGAGCAGCGCATTCCATGCCCCCACCACTCTCTGGGTAAAGAACCCACCCCTGACATCTCCCCTATACCTTCCACCCTTCACCTTAAATTTATGTCCCCTTGTAACACTCTGTTGTACCCGGGGGAAAAATTTCTGACTGTCTACTCTATCTATTCCTCTGATCATCTTATAAACCTCTATCAAGTCATTCCTCATCCTTTGCCGTTCCAACGAGAAAAGGCCGAGAACTCTCAACCTATCCTCGTACGACCTATTCTCCATTCCAGGCAACATCCTGGTAAATCTTCTCTGCACCCTCTCCAAAGCTTCCACCTCTTTCCTAAAGTGAGGCGACCAGAACTGCCCACAGTACTCCAAATGTGGCCTAACCAAAGTCCTGTACAGCTGCAACATCACTTCACGACTCTTGAATTCAATCCCTCTGCTAATGAACGATAATACACCATAGGCCTTCTTACAAACTCTATCCACCTGAATGGCAACTTACAAAGATAAAAGTTCAACATTGATCCTGTGAACTTTCAACTCTTCTGTACCTGAAATATACAATAGTATGACCAGATAAGTATGACCAGAGAAGTGACACCTCATCTTCCACCGAGATACTTACAGCCTTCAGGACTAGACACTGAGTTTAACAATTTCAGAACATGATCACCTCCTTCCAATGTCTATTATCTATCCCCACAACTCCAGGTTCTGTCATGCACAGCCAAATTATTTTCACTTATTCATTGTCCCAATTATCACTTATATTCACATTTTTCCTGACTGACTATCAACAATCCCTTTGTCTACCTTCCTCCTTTAATCTCTTTTCTGATCTCCATCTCCACCTAGCTACTCACTCTTTTCCTTTCCCACTCCCCTGTAATCAGCATAAATACTACCTTAATGAGTTGCTTCTATTTCTGAAGAAGGGTCACTGAACTTGAATTGTTAACTCTGTTTTCTCTCCACAGATGCTGACAGACTTGTTGAGTTTCTCCAGCAATTTCTGTTTTGTTTGTTTCAAATCTCTTCGGTATTTTAAGTTAAGGTGATATTTTTCCATGTCCCTTGGGTAGAGTTCATGGACTGGAAATTTCTGAAGTCATTTCAAAGCAATTGAATAAACTTTGACTTGATCAATAACTTAAAATGAGCAAAAATGATTATTGATCTCTTTCATCCTGCCCATTTCCATACTGTCAATTCTTTGATAGCTCCTTGAGATTATGCCTTCCCTCTTGGTCTAAATATGCCTCATTTACCCAGGCTTAACCCATATTAAGGTCTCGAGGTACTAAGGGCCATTTTTGGACCTCACCTCCAGCTCTTGAATGTTCCCCTAGTATCCTACCATCGTTGGTGTGTACAAGGTCTCAAGATGAATGGGACCAAAAGCTAATGCAACTTCCCTGTTTGAAGTTAGGCAATGGCTAAGTCAATAAATGTTGATCATGTTTGAATGTTCAGTACTGCATTCCTCACTTTCTCCCTGCTCCATAACAGATGTTGAGTTAGGGGCTTCAGGAGACAAGAATTCAAAGGCTGGATAATGGCCCACAGCACAGTGAGAATATGAAACTAAATCAGAAGATGATGATAGTTATTTTAAATTAATTGTGGAACATTGTTTCTATTGTATGTGGCACGGTGACCAGAAACCTCCCTTATAACGAGCATGAGTTCGACTCAGATTAGTTATTTCCTGCTTGTTTTTGCAGATCCTGTCAGTAGCTCAACATCTGGCTCAACATCTGGCTCAACACAAGGTAAGAATTTAACACAACGCTACCAGGCCTGTGGATTATAACTAAAATATGCTATTGTAAAATGGCTAAGAGTTGATCATGGCCTGTTCAATGAGTTTGATGAGGAAATCAGCACTAGATTCCACTTCAACATTGATCCTGTGAACTTTCAACTCTTCTGTACCTGAAATATACAATAGTATGACCAGATGCTGACTCTGAAATACCGTGTACAGTGTTTGGAAGATAGGAAAGTTAAACAAGCAAACTGCTGAAGTTAATGAAATCCTTTTAACAACATATAAATCCTCAAGGTGTCTTCTCTAGTTGATAGGTCAGTGTTTCAGGGTAGGTTGGTACCTGAAGGTTATTTAAGAATTGAGGGCACCTTGGTATTTGAAGGTAGGTGGGTATTTAATGGCATTCTTGTGTTTGATGGTAGTTTGCTTTTGAAGTCATTCCAGAGGACTGGAGCAGAGGCTGCAGCGAGGGAAAACCCCTGCACAAGGAAGGAGCAGAAAGGTTCTTCACAGAAGATGCTACCCAGCCTGGGTTAACAAAGAGCAATTCTCACAGCTTCACTTGATCCAGGAGAAACTCCTGTGTGACTGGTTTATTCCAAATCGAACCAGACAAAATGCACACATTGAGGAGAAAGTGATTGCAAATGTCGGTTCTGTAGGCAGGCCTGATGAAGGTCGATTCTCCTGCTCCTTGGATGCCGCCTGACTGGCTGTGCTTTTCCAGCACCACACTCTTCGAAAATCTAAACATTACTCAGTATATCAGCCGTTTGTGCAAAGGGAGGCAATTTCATTAATTTCTCTGTAATCAAAGGTATGCAGGAAATGGAGGAGTATGCATTCACCAGGATAGCCCAGGATTCCCAAAGATGCATGGCATAATCAATTGCACACATAGATCTGTGGGATTGATGTCAATGAAAGAGGTAAAGGAACTGCAAGGACTATCATTCCACCAAAATGCCTTGGTGTGCAACCCTATGTGATAAATCACGTTGGTGAATACCTGCTGGAGTCATGATGACTTCTTCCTGAGGCAATTTGCAGGCCATCAGGAAAAGCCTGACAGTAGATATTCATGGATGAAGAGTCCTTTGATACATGACTGAAGGTCGCCTCTACCACCCAACTACTCAAGGGCAATGGAGTACAATGAAAGATATGGTTCCTTCAGAACATTGTGGAGAAAACCATCTGTGACAATATTCCATTTGCCTTCCTAATCACTCCTACCAGCAGAATAATTTCATATACCAGAACACACACACATATACACACACACACAGCCCACATCTACCTAATTTGTGCCTTCTCACAACCTACCTATTTTCCTTTACACTCTCTTCAGAACTTATTATCATATCTAGTTTGTGTCATCAATAAACCTTGCTACCAAAGATTTAGTGCCGCCATGTAATTCATTGATACAAGTAGTAAATAATTGAGGTCCCAGCACTGATTCCTTTTTGCAGCCCCCTCCTCACATCTTTCCAACCCAAAATGACACAGTGACACCTATGCTCTGTTTTCTATTATCTAACCAATCCTCTGCCCATGTTAATATATTGGCTGTAGACCACGAGTTCTTATTTTGTGTAGTAAACTTTGATGATGCACTTGTCAAATGTCTTATGCAACCTAAGTACAGCACAGGTCCTTCTTCATCTATGTTGCTTATTAATCCTCAAAGAACTCAAGAGAAATCAGTCAAACATAAGTTCGGTGTCCAATTGGGATGCAATTGTGGTAGATGTGCATGTAATATAGTACAGGTGGATAACCCACTACCCCCATCCTTGAGTTAACTCAGCAACAGTATTTGAATAATTAAAGGCAAACCAAGCTTGTTAAAGTGGGAATTGGCTTCACATTTTTCTCAAAAGGAGATTTATAGAAGCACGGAGCTCATGGCATTGGTGGGTGAATTAGCTGAGCAACTCCTGAGGGCAGAAATTTCTCCCACTGATGGAGGGGGAATATTTAAGGCAATTTAGTGGCTTCCAATAGATAGGTGGTTTAGTGACAACTTTCCTTCTGTCGGGATGGGGTAAGTGTGAGCAGTCTGCCAACTAGCCCTCTGGACAACTTTGAGCCGGTGCTATCCCTTTCTCCAAAACAAGTTGACTCTGCTTGTTTGTCTTAAGAGGTTTGAAGTGCCATGCTATATTCTCCTCTGTGTAGAGTCCAGCACTTTCACTGTGGAAAATCTAAGACTAAGTGGACTGTACTGTTCCTCATTTCTGTTCTCTAGCTTCTTAAGTGGAGTAGTCATAGTTACTATTTTCCAATCTGATGAGACTTCTCCAGCATTTATGAATTTGTGAAATGTAAAACCAATGCATCTACTGCCTTATTAGAATCCTTTTAAGATTCTAGGGAGAACTACATCAAGACCTGATACTTGTCAGCTTTTAGTTCCAATATTTATCTCAGAATACTTTGCATATTAAGTTCCTTCCTCTCTGTTACAATACCTTCTGGAATGTTAATTACATCCTTTACGGTGAAAACAGCTGCTTACTTCATCTGTCATTGCCTTTATTAATTCCCAGATTAACTCTTTGGAGGACTTTACTTACTTGCTCCCTTTTTAGCTCAGTTGGTTGGACAGATGGTTTGTGATGTAAAGTGATTCCACCAGTGTGGGTTCAATTCCCACACCGGCTGCGATTACTATGAAGGAGTTTCCTCTTACCTGAGGCATGGTGAACCTCAGGTTAAACTAGCACAAGCTGTCTCTCTGTAATGAGAAAGCAGCCCTATGGTTTGGTAAGATTACAGTAACTTTACCTGTTAGAAACTCACCATCTGTTTTAATATTACCGGCTAGCACCTCTTGAACTTGAATTTCTCCCTTTTTATTAATCTTTTATTCATTCTTTGTTTTGCTTCATATTCTAACCAATCATCAACTGCCTTCTGGTTTAAAACTATTTCTAATGACCTCAAATCTACCTCGAGGTGAGTGAATGAATAAACTTCCTTCACTAGCCATGAGTCTTCTGTTTAAAAACTATTTCAATGACCCCTTGTTGGGCAGGGCTAGAAAGGGTCAAGCTTAAATGGAGAGACTGAGAGTTGCTCAAGGTGAATATGCTACAGTCACGTACACAATGCCTACTGCTCAGACCAGCCAAGGAGAAGGGAAGGCATTCTGGTACCTGACTGGAAAGATCGGCACTGTGCAACACGATGTAGACTTCTCTGACAATACAGAAACCAATTTTGGAGATAAAACCCAGTGTTACCTGAGCCCTCTTATATAATTCTCTGAGAGAAACAATGCATGAGAAACTCTTTGTCAGAAAAGAAGGGAAGGGAAGGGATCGACTGTGAAGTCTGGCCAGCTACATATTCCCGGGTAGTGTGTTTCAATTTGTGTACAGTGTTCACTCACCAGAAGGATGACTAGTGTGGTTTCATCTGGCTGTTTACAAATTGTACTTGGGAATAATTTGATATTTGCATATTTTTGATATTTGATATTTTGATGCTTTTGAGAATAAAAGAGTGAATTGATTAAGTTAAAGAATGCTCTGTGCTTTCTCAACTCACTTTCACGGAGCTTTACTCTTGTATCAGACAGAGACGGTCAACGCCCCAAACGATTAGGTTCCCTACAGTGTGGAAACAGGCCATTTAGCCCAACAAGTCCACACTGACCCTCCGAAGAGTAACCCACACAGACACATTTCCTTCTGACTAATGCATCTAACACTATGGACAATTTAGCATGGCCAATGCACCTGATCTGCACATCTTTTGTGATTGTGGGAGGAAACTGGAGCACCCACAGGAAACCCACACAGACACAGGGAGAACGTGTAAATTTCACACAGTCACCCAAGGCTGGAATCGAACCCAGGTCCCTTGCACTGTGAAGCAGCAGTGCTAACCACTGAGCCACTGTGCCACCCATTACTTAGAGGTGACTGGATGAAGGAAGAGGGCAAAAGGGGAGGATTGGTGGTGAGATACACAGTGAGAGACTGCTGCAATGATGCTCTTGTATATAATGTAAACAAATACTGTTTAAAGAAACACTTTGAGGTCTGCCCTGACCTTATCTAACCAGATGAACCCATACTGAAACAATCATGCTATATGATATGAAATGTGACTTTGCTGATGAGGTGACTGTGCCTCCCCCACACTGTGCATCTCACCCCCAATCCTCCCCTTCTGCCCTTTTCCTTCACCCCGAGTGAGGGTGAGTGCAAGAAATCCCTGAGCCATCCATGCTAAGGCTTTTTGAGGGGTGAATGATAAGCTGTGATGTGTTAAGCAGTGTGAGGGGTTGGTCGGTACAAGGTGGTATGTGAGGATACAGTCACTGACTTAGTCCACTACTTGAGGTCAGTAAGCCTGCTGCAGCCAGTCCCTGGCAATTGATGTCCCTGGCCCATCCATGTCCATTCAATTTAGAGGGTATTCCTTGAGAGCCTCATGCCCGCCTGTCCACCCCACTCTCTCCTCACGTTGACCACGGTCAATAAAGCCAATGGCATTTGGGAGTCTTCTCTTTCCTGGACTGTATTTTTGCTCAATCTCTCCTCCCCACTACTGCTTGTATCCAATTATGATCCTGTCAGACAGCAGTATTTTCATTGTACTCCCCTTTAAGAGAGGCATGCTGCCTTTAAGAGTTGGAGGATAACTGCAATACATGTTAGACAGGCTGCTGCTGAGGGTTCAGCCAGTCAGCCAGCTGTGTGAGTCACACTGGGCTTAATGTTATGCTCAGATAAATGAGGAGGCAGTTAGGGTGTGGTCACCCTAAATGGGTCTGAACATGGGCACAAGTCACAGCTTCCTGTGCCTCTGAAAATAGGAACAGGCACCATTGTAATCAGTTGTCTGGCCAGAGGGCACATCAATGGATGCTATGGTTAGCTCAGTTGGCTGGACAGCTGGCTTTACACATAGAGTGATACCAACAGTATGAGTGCTAATTCCCATACCAGCTGAGGTTACCATGAAGAGCTCTCCTTTTCAACCTCTCCCCTTGCCTGAGCTGCGGTGACCTTCAGGTTAAACCACCGCCAGTTACCTTTGACTAATGAGAAAGCAGGTCTAGGAGGATTATAACAACTTTACAATGCTTGAAGAATAGCTAATATTTAAGGAAGTGATTCATAGGTAGGAGTTTCAGGATTAACAGTCTGGTTACAATTATGGATCTACAGCTAACCAAATGTTTGAGGGTTACATTGTGGTCTGTGGCTGAGTGAGGATTTGAATTGTAAAGCTTTTAGGGATAATGATAGTGACACTTTAAATTTGAAATGTTAACAACAAAACAATCACAGAAATTCCATTATTTTTGACATAGGGACTAGAACCTCCCTTTATAGCTGGAGTTAATTCACTGTAGCCACTCAAGTTTTTGTCATTTCTTCCTTGTTAGCTGATCACGTCTGCAGCTCAGCCACTGGTGCAAGGCAAGGTAAGGATTTAGCACAATGCTATAAAGCCTGTGGATGATAACCAAAGGCTGGCATTGTTAAATAATTCAGAGCTGGTTATTCAGCACAACTGGTTTGAACATGCCCTAAGCTCCACTCCACCAACGTTCACCATCTTGTCAATTCTCAGCTCAACTGTATCTGAATGTACATTCATATGTCAGATTCTGCCCCTGTTCACTAGCAAATGGACAGCACAGTGGCTCAGTGGTTAGCATTGCTGCCTCACAGCGCTAGAGTCCTGGGTTTAATTGCAGCCTTGGGTGACTGTCTGTGTGGAGTTTGCACATCTGCCGTGTGTCTGTGTGGGCTACCTTCATTGGATCTGGTTTCGTCCCAGTGTCCAAAGCTGTGCAGGTTAGGTGAATTGGCCATGAGAAGAACGCTCAGCAGAACTGAAATCCTTTTTCCGTAACATCTTGTGAACCGTCCTTTGCAACCTTTCAAAATCCTTTACACCTTTCCTGGAGTGTAACCTCCAAAAATGACTGTGATACTTCAACTGAAACCATGCAGGAGATTTTTAACATTCCAGTATCATTTCTTTGTATATTTGTATCACTTTATAATCCCAGATCACAATTTCAAAGGCACCTTATCAACCTGCTAGCTTCTTTAAAGAGTTTTGTAAATTAAATCAAAGTCTTCCTGCTATATCTATACAACTCAATGCTGTCATCTATTGCAAACTGCCTATCCATATAATTCCTCTCGAAGTATATCACTTCACACTACTCTGCATTAAGGGACATCAAGGAAGATTGCTGTTTATAGGTTAGACAAGCAGGAGGCTGGAATAAAACAGCAAGCCAGGCAGCATCAGGAGGTGGAGAAGTTAATGTTTCAGGTGTAACTGGGGGTGGGTGTGGGGGGATTTGCAGATAAAGGGGGGGGAAGGTGTAGGATTTTGGGTGGGAAGAGGGCAGGACGGTGAGGTAATGATAGGTGAAGACAGGTAGAGGGTACAACTTGGTTAGTCGATGGGAGGAATAAATCCAGTTGGTGGCTAAAAGGAAGGGTCGGTCAGAGGAATGGAAGGGAGAAGGGGGAGGGGCTGGGAAGGGAGTCGGGATGGGAAGGGAGGTTATTTGAAATTGGAGAACTCAACACTGAGTCCCGCGGGCTGTAGGCTGCCCAGGCCAAAAATGAGGTGTTGTTCCTCCACTTTGCACTGTGGTTCATTTTGGCAATGAAGGAGGCGAAGGATGGTCATGTCGGAAAGGGCATGAGAAGGGGAATTAAAATGGGCGGAGACCGGGAGGTTCGGTCAGCACCTGGGGGCCCGCTGAGATACTCGGTGAAATGTGCCCTCAGCTTACATTTGATCTCCCTGATGTAGAGAAGACCACATCGGGAGCACCAGATACAGTAAACTAGGTTGGAGGAGGAGGCAGGTGAACCTCTGTCTCACCTGGAAGGACTGTTTGGGACCTTGGATGGAGGTGAGAGGGTTGGTGTGCTGGCAGGTTTTGCATCTTTTTTGGTTGCAAGAGAAAGGGGGGGCTTGGTGGGGAGGGTGGTGTGATCCAAAGATTGGAGAAGGGTGGAGAGGGGCAGATGTTCTAGGTGGTGGGGTCTAGTTGGAGTTGGTGGAAGTGTTTACGGATGATACGTTGGATACAGAGACTGATAGGGTGGTAGGTGAGGACAAGGGGAACCCTATCTTTGTGGCGTTTGGAGGGGGAGGTTTAGAGCTGTGGAGAGAGAATGGAGGAGGTGCAGTGGAGGGCTGTCTGGATGAAAGTGGGGGGAAAGTACATTGTTCAAAATAGGTGGACATCTGGGATGCTTGGGAGTGGAATGTTTCCCCGTCTGAGCAGATTGATGGAGGCAGAGGGATTAGGAAAACAGGATGGAGTTCTTGGAGGACACTAGGTGGGAGGTGGTGTATTCCAGGTACTTCAGTGAGTCTATGGGTTTATGGTAAATACTCAGCTGTAGACTGTCGCTGGAGATGGAAACAAAGAAGACAAGAAAGGGGAGGGAAATGTCTGAGAGAGTGAATTTAAGGCTGGGGTGGTAGTTTGGATGAAGTCGATGAACTGTAGCACCGACACGACCATTTATGAATTGATGAGAATTTGAAATGAAATTTCTGTCAAAAAAGACTGTGACTGTAACTTAAATTAATCTAGTAACCAAGGAGCATATTCTTTAGATCTTCCATTGCACCGGAACTGAAAACTCCCCTTTATGTAGTATTAATTCACTGTAGGTGTTAAATGTAATCATTTGCTCCTTGCCTGCAGATCCTGTCAGCAGTTCAAGCCCTCACTCACCCCATGGTAAGAACTTAACACAATTCTTTGAGATTTGTACATGATAGCTCTACAATTATGTTGTAAAATGGTCAGGTGATCATCAACTACCTGGTCAAACTGTTTGATCAGGGAATTGGCTCAGGACTCCATTCCACCTGGATTTGACGCTGTTAGGTTTCCATTTTTGTATAGCAGGATCAGATTGTGATTACCTGCAAATATTATAGGCAAAAATGAGGACTGAAGATGCTGGAGATTAGACTCGAGTGTGTGGTGCTGGAAAAGTACAGCAGGTCAGGCAGCATATGAGGAGCAGGAGAGTGGACATTTCGGGCAAAAACACTTCATCAAGAATCAACCCTGAACATCTTCCCCTTCCCACCCCTCTGTGCCTTCCGCAAGAACTGTTCCCTTTGCCAATCCTTGGTTCACGCCACTCATCTCACCAACATCCCCCCCACCCCCTACCCCCCCCCCCCCCCCCGTCCCCAGCCCCCCACCGCCCCTTCTGTTGCAACCATAAACATCAATTCCTGATGAAGGGCTTTTGCCTGAAACGTCGACTCTCCTGCTCCTCGAACGCTGCCTGACTTGCTGTGCTTTTCCAATACCACACTCTCGCCTGTAAATATTATGCCCTGCGATGTAAAAATAGCAGAAAAACGAAGCTAAAATTAATCCATTTTTTTGTAACAGTAGTCTAAAGATTTAATAAAATGCTTGAAGGTTAGTTAATGTTTCAAAATAAGTTGGAACTTGAGAATAGATTAGTATTTGAGGATTTGGTACTCAATTTGCTGTTGGTATGAGTGTTTCAGTCTTAAAGTATTCATTCGTTGGAGATAGATTATTTTTGACAACTTGTTTGAGGGCATGCTATTCTTTGAGTGTAGATTTAAGTCTTAAGGTCAGAAGTCAGACGATGCCAGGTTATGGTCCACAGGTTTGTTTGAAACCACAAGCTTTTGGAATGTTGCCCCTTCATCCCCTTCACTCTGAAAGCTTGCAATTTCAAATAAACTTGTTGGACTACAATCTGGTGTCATCTGACTTCTGACCTTGTCTACCCCAGTCCGAGACTGGTACTTCCATATTTATGTCTTGGGCTAGGTTAGCGTTTTAAATTAAATTAGAGACCACATTAGTGCTGAAGGATAAATTGGCGTGAGTAGAGGTTTGAGTTTAATGCTAGTTTTTCATATAGCTTAGTATAAGAGAACCTGTTTTTGTGTGAGGTCAAGTTTACCCCTCAGTGATTTGCAAGGTCAGAGTGTCGGCAATAGGGGCTTTATTCTGACATGAGGAAAATAATTTCCAGAAACAACTGACTATTTCCTTTAGCATAGTTCCTTAAAGGTGGAGTTACAGGTCGACAGGGTGAAGAAGGCGTTTGGTACACTTGTCTTTATTGGTCATTGTATTGCGTATAGGGATTGAGAGGTCATGTTGCAACTGTTAGGCCACTTTTGGAATACTGAGTTCAATTTTGATCTCTCTATCGGAAAAATGTTGTTAATAGGGTGTAGAAATGATTTACAAGGATGTTGCTGGTGTTGGAGGATTTGAGCTATAGGGAATGGCTGAATAGGGTGGGGCTGTTTTCCCTGGAGTGTTAGAGGCTGAGGCGTGACCTTATAGAAGTTTATAAAATTGAGGGGCATTGATGGGATGAATAGCCAAAGTCTTTTTCCTCGGGTTGGCAAGTCCAAAACTAGAGGGCGTAGGTTTAAGCTGAGAGGGGAAAGATTTAAAAAGGTTAACATTTTCATGCAGAATGTGGTGTGTGTATGGAATGAGCTGCCAGAGGAAGTGGTGGAGGCTGGTACAATTATAACATTTAAAAGGCATCTGGATGAGTACATGAATAGCAAGGGTTGAGAGGAATATGGGCGGAATACTGGCAAAAGGGACAAGCTTAATTTAGGATATCTGATGAACAGAGATGAGTTGGACCAATGGGTCTGTTTCCGTGCTGCACAACTCTATGACTTTGAATTTATGAGATCCTAGTGGCCATAAATGGACATGTTGTAGTCAAGCTGTGGCCTGACCGGTGAGACCGACATGTTTAATGATTGAATATTTAATACCCACCAACAACAAACGGCCAGGTTAAGGACTGGCACTTAAATTCATATTTAGAGGTTTTGTTATGGAACTTCAAATGAAGCTGGCGAAGGTGAGATAAAGATCTCAGGACTTGGTGAAGATTTGAAATTAATTAACTTTCTGAAAATAATGACCATTTCACTTTATATTTATCGTAGTGTGATTCTGTTTGAGGAAAGATTTGGTATTGTTTTAAAAATAATTCCTTATTTCATCTTTTCCTCCTCTTTGCAGATGTTATCTGTAGCTCATTTACTCCCACACGCTCAGGTATGGATCTAACTCAATGTAATCTGTCGATAAGATCATGAATTCACTATCACTCACTGTGGTGACTTTAAGACATATGGGGAAAGCTATCTTTGATGCTGCTGTGTGTTTCCTTCTAGCTCTGTTTTTCTCCCAATTTGTCCTAGTTCCTGTTGCAGGGGAATTAAGAATTGCCTGCACACTAACGGTAGTAGTTTTTATGGATTTGGAATTCCTAGACTAGTGACAGTCAGTTCCAGAAGAAAAATATCAGAGAGCCATAATTATCTTAATCCATGAATCTAGCATCTACATTGTGAATATGGGAAGGTGCAGTGAATAGAGTTCATGTTTTGGTGGCTATGCAACTCTGAAGTTTAAACTAGCATTTATTAAGTTATCGAACGGGGATTATTGAGATCTGTTAAATCACAAAGTTGCCTTTCATGTGAAAGCTTTTTGCTTGTAATATCATTTTCAGAATGGACTCTTAACTTGAAGATTTTGCCTCTTTTATCGATCCGTGTAGATCATTGAAGTGGCAACAAATGATTAGACACAGATATTCCTGTCCAAATGTGCTTAAGATGATGACGACTTTAAAACTGGATAATAATTAACCCATCATGAAATAATTGTGTGATTTAAACATGGACATTTTTTGTGCGGGCTCAGCTGCAGAGTAGGTAGGATCTGAAGGCAGCTCAGAGACACATATAGACTTTGTCCCACATGCTATGCTAGAAAGACAATGAAATCAATGTCTGGTTTGACTAATGACCTACAGCCAACGATATCTGGCCTACATGTGACTCCAGCATCGTGTTTGACTCTGAACAGCCCTGTGGATAATTAGGGATGGGAAATACATCTGACCTAGCCAAAGGTGCACACATCCCATGAATAAATGTTTAAAATATTGAAAGGTAGTTGCACACTTGCAAGCATACCTTACAGAAAAATCAGTTTTCACACATGAGAAGGATTAATAAACCTTGAAGAGAAAGGACTACACTGCTTCAGGGAGGCTCCTCTGGAACCTCTGGTCTCTGAGTGGGATCCAACAGGGATGCATTGTTTCCCATGTTGGCAATTTGAGAATCAGGCTGAAAAGGATAGGGGAGCACATCACCTGGGATATAAATATTGATAGACATAGCATCAATGCAAGAAATAAACACAATGGACTCACACAGATGATCAACACATCTGAGGCCTAACACACCAGTAGTGTCCCATTCTGCTCAATGTAACACATCTCCTTCAATCACCCAGCAATACTTGTTGCCACTCAGAACACATGCCTAACATTCAGCATCACACCCACCTCATCCTGTCTTCATTCCCCACCACTATCTAACTAGTGGATATCCTTTATCTGAGTACAGTGCCACACAATGACTGACACTCTACTCTCTATTTTATCTAAAATTCAATGGAGACAAAAAAGCCTGGAGTGAGGTGGATTCTATCATTCCATCCCTTTCTGCAGCAGATGATGGTAAGTGACAGCATGAGATCCCTTTTTCAGTCCCTCGTCTCCCAGAGCTTGAGATGCAATATCAAGTGGGGAACTTAAAGGTGTTGTGAGCATGTAACACCTACTTTCCTCCACCAGCTCCTTTCACTGCATCATGTGCCTCCACCCCAACCCATCCAAAGACCAGGGCATTGTCAGCAGAGGCAGAAACACTGCAGAAAGTGTTGAGGATATGCCACTTCACTTTAGCGCACAGCCTCAGCACAGATCTGTAGAATCATGCAGGGCTCGCTGAATTGCTGCATATAAAATTTCACCTGATCAGGTAGATCTCAAGTCGACAACCCACCTTGGTAAGGATAGAACATAGAACATTACAGCGCATTACAGGCCCTTCAGCCCTCGGTGTTGTGCTGATGTGTGAAACCAATCTGAAGCCCATCTATCCTACACCATTCCCTTCTTATCCATATGCCTATCCAATGACCATTTAAATGCCCTTAGAGTTGACGAGTCTACTACTGTTGCAGACAGGGTGTTCTTCATCCTTACTGCTCTCTGAGTGAAGAAACTACCTCTGGCATCTGTCCTATATCTATTCAAAGCTTTGTCACCTCATGCTAGCCATCACTACCTGAGGAAAAAGGCTCTTACTGTCCACCCTACCTAATCCTCTGATTATCTTATATATCTCAATTATGTCACCTCTCAGTCTTCTTCGCTCTAATGAAAACAGCCTCAAGTCCCTCAGCCTTTCCTCATAAGACCTTCCCTCCATACCAGGCAACATCCTAGTAAATCTCCTCTGAACCCTTTCCAAAGCTTCCACACCCTTCCTATAATGCAGTGAGCAGATCTGCACACAATACTCCAAGTGCAGCTGCACCAGAATTTTGTACAGCTACAACATGACCTCATGACTCTGAAACTCAATACCTCTACCAATTAAAGTCAATACACTGTTCTGCCTTCTTAACAGCCCTATCAACCTGGGTGGCAACGTTCAGGGATCTATGTAGATGGAAACCAAGATCTCTCTGCTCATCTACACTGCCAAGAATCTTACCATTCACCCAGTACTTTGAGTTCTTGTTACCCCTTCCAAAATGAATCACCTCACACTTTTCCACATTAAACTTACTTTACCACCTCTCATCCCAGCTCTGCAGTTTATCTATGTCCCTCTGTAACCTGCAACATCCTTCTGCACTATCCACAACTCCACTGACCTTAGTGTCATCTGCAAATCTATTAACCCATCCTTCTATGCCCTCATCCAGGTCATTTATAAAAATGACAAATAGCAGTGGCCGCAAATCAGATCCTTGCAGTACACCACCAGTATCTGAACTCCAGGATGAACATTTCCTATCAACCACCACTTTCTGTATTCATTCAGCTAGCCAATTTCTGAGCCAAATTGCTAAATCACCATCAATCCCGTGACTCTGTATTTTGTGCCAATAGCCGACCGTAAGGAACCTTATCAAATGCCTTACTGAAATCCATATACACCACATCAACCGCTTTACCCTCATCCATCTGTCTGGTCACTTTCTCAAAGAACTCAATAAGGATTGTGAGGCACTACCTACCCTTCACAAAGCCGTGTTGACTTTTGCTAATCAACTTATTCCTTTCTAGATGATTATTAATCCTATCTCTTATAACCTTTTCCAACACTTTACCCCCAACTGCAGTAAGGCTCACTGGTCTATAATTACCAGGGTTGTCTCTACTCCCTTTCTTGAACAAGGGGACATTTGCTATCCTCCAGTCTTCTGGCATTATTACTGTAGACAATGACAGCATAAAGATCAAAGCTAAAGGCTCTGCAATCTCCTCCCTCGATTCACTGAGCATCCTAGGATAAATCCCATCCAGCCCAGGGGACTTACCTGTTTTCACACTTGCCAGATTTGCTAACACCTCCTTGTGAACCTCAATCTTGTGGAGTCTAGTAGCCTATATCTCAGTATTCTCCTCGACAAAAATGTCTTTTTCCAGTTTGAATACTGATGAAAAATATTCATTTCGCACTTCTCCTATCTCCTTTGACTCCACACACAATTTCCCTCTACTGTCCTTGATTGGCCCTCATCGTACTCTTGTCATTATTTTATTCCAGACATACCTATAGAAAGTTTTAAGATCTTCCTTGATCCTAACTGCCAATAACTTCTCATGTCCCTTCCTGGCTCTTTGGAGCTCTCTTTTTATGTCCTTCTTGGCTAATTTGTAACTCCCAAGTGCCCTAACTGAGCCTTCATATCTCATCCTTACATAAGCCTTCTTCCTCTTGTCAAGAGATTCAATTTCTTTAGTAAACCATGGCTCCCTCACTCGACCACTTCCTCCCTGCCTGATAGGTACACTCATATCAAGGATATGCAGTAGCCATTCCTTGAATAAGGTCCACATTTCAATCATGTGTGCATCCCTTGTAACTTCCTTCCCCGTCCTATGCATCCTAAATCTTGCCTAATCGCATCGTAATTGCCTTTCCCCCAGCTATAACTATGTCCTGCATTGTACACCTATCCCTTTCCAACATTAAAGTAAACGTAACCCAATTGTGGTCATGATCATCAAAGTGCTCACCGACCTCCAAATCTAACACCTGGCCTGGTTCATTACCAGTACCAAATCCAATGTGGCCTCGCCCCTTGTTGGTCTGTCTACATACAGTGCTGAAAATGTGTTGCTGGAAAAGCGCAGCAGGTCAGGCAGCATCCAAGGAACAGGAGAATCGACGTTTTGGGCATAAGCCCTACTTTAGGAATCCTGAAGAAGGGCTTATGCCCGAAACGTCGATTCTCCTGTTCCTTGGATGCTGCCTGACCTGCTGCGCTTTTCCAGCAACGCATTTTCAGCTCTGATCTCCAGCATCTGCAGTCCTCACTTTCTCCTGTCTACATACTGTGTCAGGAAACCCTCCTGCACACATTGGACAAAAACTGACCCATCTAAAGTACTCAAACTATAGGATTTCCAGTCGGTATTTGGAAAGTTGAAGACCCCAATACAATTACCCTGTTACTATCGCTCCTATCCAGAATAATCTTTGGTATCCTTTCATCTACATCTCTGGAACTATTCTGAGGCCTATAGAAATCGCCCAACAGGGTGACCTCTCCTTTCCTGTTTCTAACCTCAGCCCAAACTAAATCAGTAGATGTGTCCTCAAACTCCTTTCTGCTACCATTAATTTTGTTCTCGATTAACAATGCCACACCTTCCCCTCTCTTTCCACCTTCCCTGGTCTTACTGAAACATCTAAACCCCGGAACCTGCAACAATCATTCCTGCCCCTGCTCTGTCCATGTCTCTGAAATAGCCACAGCATCAAAGTCCCAGGTACCAACCCATGCTGTAAGTTCGCCCACCTTATTCTGGATGCTCCTGGCATTGAAGTAGATGCACTTCAAACCACCTTCCTGCCTGCTGGTACACTCCTGTGACCTTGAAACCTTATTTATGACCTCGGTACTCTCAACCTCCTGGACACTGAAGCTACAATTTACGCTCCCATTTCCCTGCTGAATTAGTTTAAACCCTCCTGAAGAACATTAGGAAATCTCCACTCCCCCCCCCCCCCCCCACCCCAGGACACTGGTACCCCTCTGGTTCAGGTGTAGACTATCCTGTTTGTAGAAGTCCCACCTATCCCTAAATGAGCCCCAATTATTCAGGTATCTGAATCCCTCCCTCCTGCACCATCCCTGTAGCCACGTGTTCAACTCCTCTCTCTCCCTATTCCTCACCTCGCTAGCACATGGCACGGGTAACAAACTCTGTTTGTTCTAGCTCTAAGCTTCCACCCTAGCTCCCTGAATGTGTGCCTTAAATCCCCATTCCTTTTCCTACCTATGCCTATGTAGGCCACGACTTGGAGCTGCTCCCCCTCCCGAAAACACGATCCGAGGCATCACGAACCCTGGCACCTGGGAGGCAACACACCAAAAATGAGTCTCTCTCGTCCCCACAGAACCTCCTATCTGTCCCTTAACTATGGAGCCCCCAATGACTAAAGCTGTGCTCCTCTCCCCCCTTCCCTTCTGAGCAACAGGGACAGACTCTGTGCCAGAGACCTGTACCCCATGGCCTACCCCTGGTAAGTCGTCCCTCCCAACAGTGTCCAAAACGGTATACTTGTCATTGAGGGGAACAGTCATAGGGGATCCCTGCACTGCCTGCCTGTTCCCTTTCCTCCCCCGACAGTAACCCACCTGCCTTTTTCTTGTACCTGAGGTATGACGGCCTCCCTGTAATTCCTCTCAATAACCTCCTCCACCTCCCGAATGATCCGAAGTCCATCCAGCCCCAGCTCCGGTTCCCTAACCCAGTTTTCAAGGAGCTGAAGTTGGGTGCACTTCCTGTAAATGAAGTCATCAGGGACACTAGTGGTGACCCTTACCTCCCACGTTCTGCAGGAGGAAGATTCAGCTGCCCTAACCGTCATTCCCACTATTCTAAATTCCCAAAGAGACTCCTGAAAAATATAATAAAAACTAGTTACCTTACCAATCTGGCGCACAGACCCACTTTTTTAGGTTAGAGGAGGTGGATGGGTAGAAACACTACCTTAGTAGTGTTTTGGGTAAAGCAACCACCCAAATATATTACCTTACTTACCCCGCAGGCCTCTGGTCCTTGTTCCCACTCTAAAAATGTAGTAGTAATTAATGTAAAGAATTTATAATCCTGATCAATTAGCATACTGTGAGATTCCAATGGCTTCCTCTGTTAGATGATGGTGCTCCTGCTCTAGAAGTTATTATAATTAGTTTGTTTTCTTTTGCACATTTGAATGTTTTACACACAGTCTGATTGATTCTCATCAAAGCTGAGATCTCAGAGAACATTTGGAAGTTGCTATGGCAACCTTTCTTTATTGTGTGGTTTTATGTCCACTTTTTAAAATTCCGTTGTGGGACTTGCACATCACTATCTGAGCCAACATTTATCGCCTGTCCCTAGTTGCCCTTGAGAAGGTGGGGTGAGCAGCCTTCTTGAACTGCTGCAGTCCACATGTTTTGGTTGACCCACAATGCCCTGTGGGAGGGAATTCCAGGATTTTGACCCAGCGAATAGATTTCCAAGTTAGGATGGTGACTGGCTTGGAGGGGAACTTGAAGGTGGTGGTATTCCCATGTATCTGCTGCCTGAGGTGGAAATGTTCATACATTTGCAAGGAGCTGTCTGAGGATCTTTGGTGAATTACTGCAGTGCATCTTGTCGACAGTACACATTGCTGCTCCTGAACATTGGTAGTGAGGGAGTGGATGTTTGTGGATACGGTGCCAATCAAGCAGGCTGCTTTGTCCTGGATGGTGTCAAGCTTCTTAAGTGCTGTTGGAGCTGCACCCGTCCAGCAAGTAGGGAGTAGGCCATCACATTCTTGACTTGCGCCCTGTATTATGATGGACCGGCTTTGGGGAGACAGGAGATGTGTTACTTTAGATTGCTTACAATGTGGAAACAGGCCCTTCGGCCCAACAAGTCAGGCCCTTCAGCCCAACAAGTCCACACCAACTTGCCGAAGTGCACCCACTCAGACCCATTCCCCTACATTTACCCCTGCACCCAACACTATGGGCAATTTAACATGGTCAATTCACCTAACCTGCATATCTTTGGACTGTGGGAGGAAACTGGAGTCCCCAGAGGAAACCCACGCAGACATGGGGAGAATGTGCAAACTCCACAGTCAATTGCCTGAGGTGGGAATTGAACCCAGGTCTCTGGTGCTGTGAGGCAGCAATGCTAACCATTGTGCCACCATGCTGCCCACTTGCCACAGTATTCCTAGCCTTTGACCTGCTCTTGTAGCCACTGTGTTTATGGTAAATCCAATTGAATTGCTGGTCAATGGTAACCCCAAGGATGTTGTTAATGGGGGATTCAGTGATGGTAATACAATTGAATGTCAAGGGGCAATGGTTAGATTGTATGATGGTCATAGCTTGGCACTTGTGTAGCACAAATGTTACTTACAACTTGACCAGTCCAAGCCTGGATACTGCCCACACCTTGTTGCATTGAACATGGACTGCTTCAGTATCTGAGGAGTCGTGAATGGTGCTGAATATTACACAATCATCAGTGACCATCCCCATATCTGACCTTATGATGGAGCGAAGGTCACTGATGAAGCAGCTGTAGGTTGTTGGGACATAGGACACTACCCTGAGGAACTCCTGCAGAGATGTCTTGGAGCTGAGATGACTGGCTTCCAATAACTACAGCCATCTTCCTATCTGTCCGATATGACTTCAACCAGATGAGATTTTGACCCCTGATACCCAGTGATTCCAATTTTTCTCGGACTCCTTGTTACCACACTCTGTTAAATGTGGCCTTGATGTCAAAGGCTGTCACTCTCACCTGCCCTCTGGAATTCAGCTCTTTTGTCTGTGTTTGAAGCAAGGCTGTAATGAGGTCAAGAGCTGGGTGACCCTAGCAGAACCCACACTGGGCGTCACTGAGCAGGTCATTGCTGAGCAGGCGCTGCTTGATAGCACTGTTGAGGACTCCTTCCATCACTTTACTGATGATTTGTCCTGCTATTTATGTACAGGACATACCTGGGCAATTTTCCACATTGTCAGGTAGATGCCCGTGTTGTAGCTGTACTAGAACAGCTTGACTTGGGGAGCATCAAGATCTGGAGCACAAGTCTTCAGGACTAATGTCAGAATGTTGTCAGAACCCATGGCCTTTACTTGACATCATGTGGAGTGAATTGAATTGGCTGAAGATGAGAATCTGTGATGCTGGGGACCACTGGAGGAGGCCGAGATGGATCATCTACTCAACATTGAAGATTGCTGTGAGAGCTTCAGCCTTACCTTTTGCTGGCTCTCCCAAAATTGTGGAGCCTCCTTCAGTGAGATAATGAATTGTCCACCACCATTCGTGACTGGATGTGAAAGGACTGCAGAGCTTAGATCTGACTTATTGGTTGTGGAGTCACTTAGCTCTGTCTATTACTTGCTGCTTATGCTATTTGGCATGTGAGTTATCCTGTTGGTAGCTTTGTCTTATTTTCAGGTATACCTGTTGCTGCATCCTGGCATGCCTTCCTTCAATTGTCGTTGAACCAGGGTTGATTCCCCTTGGCCTGATGGTAATGATTGAGTGGTGGGACATGAGATTGCAGGCTCTGCTGGGGCACGATCCTACTGATGTTGATGACCCACAGCGTCTCATGGATGCCTGTCTTTAAGTTGTGAGATCTATTCGAAGACTCCCATTTAGTGTGTGATAGTGCCACACAACACTATGGAGGCTACTCTCACTGTGAAGGCAGGACTTTGTCTCCACAAGGACTATGTGGAGGTCACTCTTACTGATTCTGTCATGGCCATGCATTACCCCCCCAGGTGTTAGAAAGGAGGACTTTGCAGGGTCTATTGGGCTGTTTCTGCCATTGTCTTTTCCAGTGCCTAGCTCGATGTCAGGTGATCTGTCCAGTTTCATTTCTTTGAGACTTTGTAGCAATAGATATAACAGAATGGCTTGCCAGGCCATTTCAGAGAGCACTATGAGAGTCGACCACATTGCTGCAAACCTCAAGTCACATGTAAACCACACCAGGGTGAAGATGGCAGATTTCTTTCCCTGAAGGACATTAGTGAACCAGATGGGGTTTTCCGAAAATAATCATTTCATGGTCATCAGTAGATTCTTTGTTCCAGATTTTTTAATATTGGATTCAACTTCCACCATTTGCCATGGCAGGATTTGAATAGGTCCCCAGAACATTAGCTGGGTCACTGGATTAATAACCTAGTGATAACACCATTAGGCCTCCCATTACCTCTCCCAACCTTTCCAGATGGCCTGGTTGAGAAGACAGGGTAGACAACTTGTTTAGATTGGGATTTCTTTGTAACACAGTTTATATTACATTCAGATGAATGCTTGTTTTCCAGAGATAGACCAGACTCTAATCTTACTGTTACATTATTACAAAACTATTTCATGAACTCAACTGCCTAATTCTCATTCATCTACTCATTTAACTGCGTGTGTTTTTTAACACTCACCTGACTGGAAGGCTTATGTTTAGCTCTGTTTATTTTTCTCTCCCATTTCCAACCTACCCACACTGCTATTTATACCCAGTGAGGAACAACTCCATGACATCCATGGCCCTTACACAGCACTGTTCCCCAAGCTTTCTTCCTCTGTCATGACCATTGATAAATATTTACATACATTATTAAATGAGTTACCTAGAATACCTTTTATAACATTTACTGTACATTATTTCTTATCTCTGTCACTTTGCCACAAGAGTTTGACTTGATTCATCGATGTCAATTGGTGTGCCAAGGTATGGTATAGAAACACCTTAGGGTCAAGTTGGTAAGTCTTCTTTTCCCCTGCTGCTCCTATTAGGTCAGCAATACTTTCTGAAGGTCTTGTGCTGATATAATTATAGGAAAGTGTGGGGAAGTTGGTTTGTCTTTTCTTCATGAATCACATCTGAATTGAGAAATAGTGGTAATTCTCTGAGAAATGAGTGACGATGTTTGTCCATAGATTGTTATTCACCTTGGCAATAAAGACCTGATCTTCAAGGTTCCAAGGCAAACATGCACACATTGGCTAGGAAACCATTTGCTTTGATGCTGGCTATTGTTCTTTAGCCTGTAACAAATCATTGAGAAGTGACAGCTTTTACTGCAATTGGCTATGTGAGGATGGACTGTTTTGTCTTTGCTGGCATGTGGTTTTGGAACCACACTTGTGACTAGATACTGTAGCAAGAGGATTTCACACTGATTGTGAATTTTCATTGTTGGATCAGCAAAACTATAAAACAGAAGAAACTTCAACAGCTTTCAGTTTTACTCATACAACAATGATGCAAGTTCACATTAAGTGTGAAATCCTCATGATAGTGAAGTTTCTTCTGTTCTAAATGCTGTTTTCAATATAAAGTCTGGTTTTCCTTTACCAATATGGTGTCTTCATAGAGATGAAGGAAGATGTGTCTTCTCCAAGCTGGCTGAAGGATGTGTAAAAGATCTGTGGGTAGAAACTTTCTCAAAATGGCATCAATCAATAAGCTTCAATGATATTTTGACTGTATGAAAGATGGCTGCTGAGATGTCGCTCGTGCCAATTTTCTCTGCTTCTGAGGTACTTTCACACCGAAGTCAACACCACACGATCAGATTCATGGTCTTTTCCTTTATCATCGATTTGGTCTTGTTAAGCAATTAAAATTGATAAGATGCCTTCGGCCCTGAATAAAATTTGCATTTCTTGCTGAAATAAGACAAATGTAACTAACTTTGCTGTTAGGAGTCTGAAGTTTTGAATTCCAATAAACGATTTTTATTCCCAAACTTTTGCATCAATTTACCTATTTCTGAAAAATTTTCTTACATTGCTTGTTGTTAGCTTTGTCAAGTAAATAATTTAGAAATTGTTAAAAATCATAGTTAGAAGTCTTAATTCTTCGCTCAGCCAGGTTTTTTGGTGAAAATGAAAGTTTCTTTCCTCTAAGGGATTAAATTTGCTTCCAGTCCCCAGTAATTGGCATCTTTTGTTGGGTACATGAACGGGATTTATTCCCTTGGCTGTGACTGAGCTTTTAATGCTCTCACTGCTATGCTTGTTACCTCCATTACCAGCTATGAAAAACTTTTCACCGGACTTACAGTTGATTTTGGTGATTTCTCTGCAGGAGATTTCAATTCAGAGGGGTTTTTTTGTAGCTGTTCAGTAGATATTTTTAGCTGCTGGTTCCTGCTTTTCTGTGGAAAAATACTGATTTTAGGAGTGGTTCTCTTCTCCAAACAATTTTGGGACTGTTTCTTGATCACATGATTTTTCTAGACAATAGATCCTATCAAGGCCACCATTTTTTGTCGTGTGCTTTATATTCACATCAATGAGTTTGTGTTCAGGACAGACTGGTCAAGAATTGTCTTTGGGCTTGAGCTACTTATATCACACTTTCTGTTATACATTCTGACTAAATACGACAATATGTGGCATTCACAGATATACCAGGCCCTAATTTTACTAAGTTATTGTCACACAATTCCACAAACTCCACTGCCCAATGTTAGCCAGTCTATTCCACGTGTTTCTCTGCACATATTTCTAATATTCACATGGCCGAGCGCACTTCTTCAAGCTTTGGCCGAACGCATTTCTATTTTCTCTTCCTATTTAATTCCATTCACACTGTACTATTTATACCCAGTGAGGATCATCTCCATGACATAATTGCGAAGTTCGTCAGATCCTGAAACCCTTACGCAACAACTTTTACCTTCGCCCAAGAGGGGATTTAATTCTGAATATGTTGATGTGTTATGAAAGGTTGGTCCTGTACCTCAACTCCTCGTATTTTGTGATAAAGGATTCAGTGAAAACAGTGCCATTGAACAGGGTTGGACAGTGACAATATTAGTGTTCATAAAAGGAATGAAGGGCCATGGGATATTGTGGGGTGGGTCATGAGGTGGCATGAGTTGATTTTAGAACATAGGGAATATGGGAAGGGGGGGAGGTGAGAGGGTGTAATCGGTGAGGGCTCTTTTTTGTTTAATTGCTTTCTTATAAAGTCTCCAATCAGGATAGTCTTTCACTTGACCCACCTCTACACCCAGCAGCCTTTGCGGTTAGCCCTGAAACCATTCAGGGAACTTAGGTCAGGTTCCCATTACCCCACATTTCCGGGAACAAAAAATTAGACTGTCCAAGACACTTCTGCCCAAGGTTTTCCATAGTCAGAAACTTTCATGACTCTGTGCTTCCAACTACAAAATGAAAACTCAGGCTGTGGACATTTTATGGAGTTTAGCATGGGGTATTAGATAATGGGCATCCAGCGTTGTCAGTGGTTCAGCTTGTGCTGACAAACCCCTTGCAGATGAGAACACATAAGGCTAAAAAAAAACAAACTGGATGCTCAGGGTTTGAAAGAACAATTGGATGATCCAAATGTTAGAGCGGACTCTACCATACCTGGGAAAGCAATGTTAAGATATTTCATTGGCATCAAAAAGGACAATGGCGATAGATGATTTGTTTATGTGGTTCTTCAGAATTTGAGAAATATGTTCTTCCTAAAATTAAAGCAGAATTTAAAATTGACTTAAGAACAAATACTGCAGACGCTGGAGATCTGAACTAAAAGCACAAAATGTTGGAGAAACCCAGCAAATCTGGCATTATCTGTGGAGAGAGAAATTGAGTTAATGTCTGAAGTCCACTATGACTCTCCTTCAGTATTCATTGAGTACTCAACTCTTTCAAGTCGAAACATTTATCTCTCCACATTTGCTGCTAGACCTGTTGAGCTTTCATAGCAAATTTCATTTTTACTTAAAACTGAGAATTCAGTTTGTGGGACTTTTTAATATATATGTTGAGATATCCAGCAAAGGCGGTCTAAAATAACTTTAAATTAACTTTCAGTTTCAATGGGAGAGTTTCTGAGTATATTTAGCTGTGTGACTAACCCAGTGTCCGAATGATATGGACAATGATAAGAAAGGTGGAAATATACGGTGAGAGTAATAATGATTCTCAAGGTTGAGGGGAAAAATAGTTAGATTTTTTTTGCCTGAGGATTTTAATGTCAAGCTGAGACTCTCATCCACTTGCATGTATTCACATCTCACTAACACCTAATCTTGCCTCATTTAGATACATGTTGGTATTTTCCCAGGTATCATCGAGAAATGAGACAATACTAGTTTCCTGAGGTGAAAGTCATTAGTAGCTGCAGGTCACTACCATCTTATCCACACATCTGTCTCTTCCCCAAAACCTGGGGCACACTCGGTGGGCACTGGATGCCTGCAACTCTCCATTCACAGAGGTTGGCACTGGGACACACACCAGCCTCACCATATCATCATGGCACATCTCGGGTAAACTCTGAGTACAGTGCAGCCCTTCACAAACGTACTTTCACTCACCCACACCTCCCATTGCAATGCTGCAGCCTGGTCGCTTTGCACACAGGGACAGGCACGCAGCTCATGTCTCCCAACAGGATGCTTTCTGGGTCTTGGTCTTTTGGCATTCACTTTTCATTTGTTTGGATACTCACAGCATCCCTGCTTTGCCTTTACTCAGAACCTACAAGCTCATAGTATTCTCATCTTACATTTTAGTTCAGTCAGAAGGCCAGGCAGCTTGCCACGTTTGCCAATGCTGAGCAGTCAAGGCAGTGGACTTTTGCTGGATAGCACCATTGACACACCTATAATGTGGTTATCCTGCCATCACACTGCATGTTCCTTAACCAAATGGCCAGGTCTGAAATTCCGAGGTGAGCAGTGATGGCACTGGTCAGTTCAGGGGGCCAGGGTACCACCACTGTCAGTCAAGGGTATCATCGAATCTCTCTCTCCAGAGGGTTGGTCACTGTCAGTCAGCAGGTTGGAGCAATTAGGGTCCAGGATTCCCATCGCAATACATTCTGGGGATTGCAATGTCAGTCCGCAGGTCAGGTCCAGTGAGTCCAGGGATTACTGATACATCAGTCAAGGAGTTACAGACAGGTCAGTCAGCGGTCTGATCCATCTTCAGTTGCGGTTGTCTTCCACCATGCCCTTCAGGGGAATGGGCCACAGTCAGCAATGAGGATTTGTGTTCTAAACGTCAAGTGGAAAGGGTTATCTAGTGTTGTGTTGGGGAAGTTGAGGATGTCACCTAAGGGGCAATATGCTGGAATCCAGAGCGGACAATCACAGGGACAGGGAGCAAGTCTGCATGTCAGGTGGGTGATCATAGAGAATGGGAGGGCACAAGGTACTTCAGGAAGGAGAGTCATCAATGGTTCTAGGCATCTAGAATTCCAGGTGAAACCTGTAGCTCACTCCATTTCGAGCATGATCGAAGCTTTGCAACTCGCACAATTCTGAATGTTACAATGAAAATGAGAAAAGGCTGCCACCAGACTCAAAGTCAGCAGATTGACTCTGGAGGAATGGGCTCCACCTGTGAACAATACAAGGATCTTCAAGGGGCAACTACATTAAGCAGACAATCTCAGCTTCTTGTTTAAAGACCTCTTCTACAAAGGCATCTTATGCACTGACTAACTACATAAATTACAAACCTTGTCCACATGTAATCCTGACTGTGTAATTGATCATTATAAATTGATAAGAGTTATTGCTGTGAAACTGCAGAGCTGCTTTCTTCTCACATTGAACTGGAGCTATATCACAACATGCTCTTAGTTAGAATGCTGCCTTTCACAGATAATATGGGGTTTGGAGGCACGTGGTTACAATAATCAGGCCAGACAATTTCTCATTGTATTTGTGTGACGAGTTGTGTTATAGTCATCAGCATAAGCTCCACTGTGTCAGTGGTCCACGTAGAGGCATCCAGTGATCCTATTTGTCACAATCTGCCATGTCCCACTCCATTGGTGACTACACTAAACCGTTATTCCTGTGACTCTTAACTGCTCACCTTAACTAGGAGCCGTTTAATTTCTAATATTCCCCACAAGGGTTCGTTGGAATGATCCCACCACCGGTACCAACCAGAGCAGGGAATATCATAGGCATGTCCAAAGGCACACAGAAATGGATCAGGAAGCCTAAGACCAGCAATAACTCCTGGCAGCAGCTCCCCAACCTCCATGTGAAGAGGTTTCAGCAGAAGGTTCCCCTCAGGATATGGAGGAGGTCCTTAATCGACCATCCTTGATGCCAGTTCCATACGGATGAGTGAGATACCTTGCTGCTGAAGAGGGAGAATGTCCCAACTCACCCTCCCTGATCCACGAGACCCACTGCAGCAGGATTTGTGATCTGAAGGGTTGGTTGGCCCTCAGAGATCCCTCGAAGCTGTGTGGCCAGGTCGCTGACCAGATACTCGGACTTCCCGTGCACACTGATCTGCATGTGGGCATATTGATTTGGTTTCAGGAGTCGCTACCGTGCATGGGCTTTGAGGGCACTGCACAGCGTCAGGTGGGCCTCTCATCCCAGTGGCTGTCAAAGTGGCAGGGTATCCTGTATGGGATCTCTCACTCCTCAACCCACAAATATACCACGGCTGCTCCCGATACAGTTTGTGTCAGATCACACTGCCTCATCTCATTTCCCTGTGGCAAAGTTGGTGTTACAGCCAACAAAGCTGGCATCACCCAGGTACAGGGCATTATGAATCATATACCCTGATGCATTGGAAGTGCCCTATCTCAATATGGATAATGTCATCAATTGTTCCATTCGACCAATGTAGAAGTTACCTCTAATCATCAGTACTATATCTTACCCATTAGTGCCAAGTACCCCAGAACTTGCCAAGGTGCCTATTTCCTTGAAAATTCCCAAGTTCCTGTTTCATTTCAAAGGCCAGGAGAAAGTGAGGACTGCAGATGCTGGAGATCAGAGCTGAAAATGTGTTGCTGGAAAAGCGCAGCAGGTCAGGCAACATCTAAGGAGCAGGAGAATCAATGTTTCGGGCATAAGCCCTTGGCTTATGCCCAAAACATCGATTCTCCTGCTCCTTGGATGCTGCCTGACCTGCTGCGCTTTTCCAACAACACAATTTCAGCTCATTTCAAAGGCCAGACTTGTTATAAGGATGGTTGCTGGGACTCCAGAACTGCAGAGGCTCGAATTCCAAAACAAAGAGAGAAATTGCTGGCGAAACTCAGCAGGGTCACTGGACCCGAAACATCAATTCTGCTTTCTCTCCAAAGATCTGCCAGACCTGCTGAATTTCTCCAGTGCTTTCTATTTTTGATTCGTTGACTGTAAGTTTGCTGTTACTTGAAAGTCAAGCAGCCCCAGCACTTTTGTTTGTGTTTCCTTCTTCACTTTTCCTGTTGTTTAATAAAGGTTAATGTTAACAATTGTCTGAGGGCTCTTTCACACCTGATAGTTGACTGTTCGGCAATGACAGGATGTTAGGCAATGATGGATGATATGGTAAATGTAGCACTCCTTCCAAACAGGGCTCTATCATCGTTTGACACAATGGAAGTATAGTTTCTGGAGCTTTATTCTTGTCCATGCAACTGAAATGGCCTGAACAGAGAGATGATTGTTTAAGGTGATGATATCCTTACAAAATGATACTCCATTTCCAATGAGAGTCACCATGTTACAATGTACCTTTGGGACTTTTTAAAATCCTGGCCTTTCCCTTGTGTCACAAAGTTAATCCCTTGTTTTTTTTCTAAAAGCTGTTCCCTGGCTCAAGGTTACTCTGTCTTTGTTTTTTGTTTCAGAGGAGTAATAAACCAGGCCAGGCTTCAATCAGTCTGGCTTAGTATGAAAAGGATTTTCAGAGGCCTTTTGTTTATATGGAAACAGATGAGACTTCAGGCCAAAGTGGTCATGTTTTAGAAGTGACCTGTATAACGAAAGGGAAGTGGTCAGCTCTCTAGCTGAGCTGAGCAGTTTTAGTTCAGTCTGACCTGGTGAAAATTTCAACAGGGAGCTGTGTGGAAACTCTCTCTCTTCTTTGCTGCCCTTCAACTTCAACCTGTAAGCCTGTGTTCCAGTTATGCTGGGTTTTAAAGAGAGTTTGCTGTTTGGGACTGTTGTGTATATTCGGAACAGCATAATTAAGTCTAGTTGGATAGGTTGAGTTGTGTAGGGGTTCTTTATTCTGTTTTAGTGTTTAATTGTTCTAATTTTGTGAATACATTTTTGTCTGTTTTAAAATCTAGTAGTCAACCTAGCCAACTTAATCTGTGTAATTTTCACTGTACACTTACCAAAACAAATTGCAAAGATATGGCCTGAATTGCCTGTTTAAGAATGTTTTGAATGGTCTGGCTTAGTCCATAACAGATTGTGGGTTCTTCCGGGATTTTAAACAGTGAGTGTTAGGTGCTAGTGTCTTTATTTCAGGTGTTGGTTTGGTTGAGTAGACAAAGCTTGTGATAGGAATTGTTCTTTCAGTCACCAAAAGTTTTCTGGGTATGGATGCAGTGACTTTGGAAGTTTTGCAAAAAGTGAATAAGACCAAGTTGCAAGAATCAACAGAGAAACTGAAATTGGATCTGCCTGCTTCTGTGAGGAAAGGAGGGATAATTACAGCAGTAGATCAGCATTTAAACTTGCTGGAGAAACCATCAGAATCTTTTGAGATGGCAAGATTTCAATTGCAAATGAAGCAGCTTGAGTGAGAGGTGAGAGATAAGGGCAGAAGTTATGAACAGGTGAGTTACAATTAAATGGAGAAGAGAGGGAAAAAGAGAGAGCAGCAGAGGAGTGGGAAAAGGAGAAAGCAGAGAAAGAAAAAGAGAGAGCTTTTGAACTTCAAACACTGACAGTTAAAAAGGAAAGTCAGCTTAAAAGGCTAGAGAGAAAGGCTGAAGATCAGCTTAGTGAGGATTAGCAAGCCCTTGTTAGTCAGAATCTCAGTGAGAAACTGTTTAAGTATGTCCAAGCATTGCCTAAATTTGATAAGAAGGATATAGGATCTCATTTAAAAAGGTGGCTAAACAAATGCAGTGGCCAGTGGCAATGTGGGTTTTGTTGATCCAAATTAAACTTGTAGGTAGGGCTCGTGAGGTATTTGCATCGTGAGGTATCTGGGGAATATGAGGAGGTGAAAAAAGCCATTTTAAATGCATATGAGCTTGTACAAGAAGCCTATAGACAATGTTTTAGGAATCTAAGGAGGCACCCAGGTCAAACCTAGACTGAGTTTGAAACGATCAAACAGAGTCATTTTGATAGATGGATAAGAGCTTTAAAAATCGAGCAAACCTATGTGCTCTAAGAGAGGTAATCATTTTGGAAGAATTCAAAAATTCACTGACTGAAATAGTGCAAACTCATATGGAAGAGCAGAGAGTTAAAACAGCAAGGTTAGCAGCTGAAGGGACTGATGATTATGAGCTGGTCCATAAAACTCGGTTCGGCTTCCGGAATCAATTTCAGTCCATGAGACTGGGGGCAATAGAAATTGGGGCAAAGAGAAATCCTCACATGGAAATGGAAAGGTTCCCTCTCTTCCCTCTCAGTGAAGATCATAAAGATAACTACCACAGGGTAAAAGAGAAACCCTTGAGGGGGACAAAAAAGATAAAAGTCTCCGGTGTTTTCATTATAATAACGTTGGCCACACGAAATCAGTGTTGATGGGCAAGGAGAAAGCCAGATGTAGGAAAACCATGCAAGCCTGGAAGGTTTGTTGCACTAGTAACAAAAAGCACAAGGTAAGTTAGACAACTGCCTCAGAGTGTACAAGATGATCAGAGGTTGATTAAGGAGGAAGTACTAGATCTGCTTAAAAAATATACATGCAAGGGTAAAGTTTATTCACATAGGCCAGGAGTAGTTGGTAAGGAGGTTACAATATTAAGGGACACAGGATCCTCTCAGTCTGTGATGCTGAAGAATGAGGAGATATGCACGCCTGAGGGACTATTGCCAGAAAAGGTACTGGTAACAGGAATTCACAGTGAGACAAAAAGTGCTCAGTTATGTAAAGTGAGGATAGAGAGTCTAGAGAAGAGTGGAGAATGTGTGGTAGGAGTACTAGACAAACTCTCAGCTCCAGGAATACAATTTGCCCTTGCAAATGACATAGCGATTCACTGGTAGGCGTGCTGCCTAGCCTAGTTGAAAAGCCAGTGAAGACGCAGGTAACTGAAGACATGGCGAATGTTTTCCCAGGAATTTTCCCTGATTGTTTGATCACAAGATCACAGAGACACAAGCTGAAGCAGGAGAGATCAAAAGGCACAGATAAGGAAGCTGATGTAGCTTTATTGGAGACTTTCTTTGATCAGATAAGTGGAACAGAGAAGGAGCAAATAGGTAAACATGCAAAGTATCTTCAGCTCTGCTAAGCTGATTGAGTTACAGCAGAAAGATAGAGTTAAAACAGTTATATCAAAGGGCATTTACTCAGAAAGAAAGTGAATGAATTCCTGTGTGTTATTGCTTCACAAATGATGTCTTAATGAGGAAATAGAGACCATCACACATTCAAGCAGATGAGAAATGGGCAGAGATTCATCAAATTGTTTTGCCCGTAGAGTATAGAAAGGAGGCACTATGAGTGGTGCATGAGCTACCTCTTGAGGTCATTTAGGGGTGAAGAACACTCAAGCTAAAATACAAAGACATTTTTACTGGCCTGGACTACACAAGAATGTAATTGAATTTTGCAAGGCATGTCATACATGTCAGCTAATCGGAAACACACAGGCAATAATAAAACCTGCACCTTTAATACCTATTCCAACATTTGAGGAACCTTTCACAAGAGTCTTGATTGATTGTGTAGGTTCCCTACCTCAAACAAAAAGTGGGAATAAGTATTTATTAACAATAATGGATGTGTCAATTAGATTTCCAGAGGCAATCCCATTATGCAACACTACAGCTAAAAGGGTTGTAGAAGAATTACTTAAATTTTTTACTAGATACGAATTACCAATAGAGATCCAGTCAGATCAAGGATCAAACTTCACATCCAAACTATTCAAGGAGGTTACGGATAATTTGGGAATAAAGCAATTCAAATCTACTGCATACCATCCAGAATCACAGGGAGCGCTAGAGAGATGGCATCAAACACTAAAGACCATGTTAAGGGCTGATGGTCAGGATTATCCAGATGATTGGGATAAGGGAGTTCCATTTGTACTTTTTGCGAACAGAGATGCACCGAGTGAACTGACCAAATTCAGTCCATTTGAATTAATTTTGGGGCGTGAGGTAAGAGGACCGTTAAAATTGATTAAAGAGATATTAATAAATCAGAATTCAGAGACCACCCGTTTGGACTATGTGTCAAATCTTAGTGAACAATTCAATAGAGCTGGAGAGTCGGCTGGACAGCAGCTAAAAATATCACAGCATGTGATGAAACAAGAAGCAGATAAGAAATCACAAATTCACAATTTTGCAATTGGAGATAAGGTGTTACTTTAACAGGTGAGCCTTTAAAAGCAAGGTTTAGTGGACCTTATCAAATTGAGAAGAAATTGAGTGAGGTGAACTACTTGGTAAGGACTCCAGACAGGAAGACATCTCACAGAGTGTGTCATGTGAATATGCTCAAAGGTATTTTGATAGGGAAGGAAAGCAAGAGGAGAAGGTGTTAATGACTACAGCACAGAAGGAAGAACCAAGTTCAGATGATTCTGAATTGGACATTCCTCAAATCAAATTGAACAATGCAGGAGTTGTCAAAAATTGGAATAAGTTATTGAGCTACCTTCCACAAGAATATCAAAATGACCTGAAAGAGTTATTATTGTCACATGGGAGATATGCAGAAACAAACTGGGAAGTACTAACCTAATTGTGCATGATGTGAATATAGGAGATGCTGTTCTGATTAAGCAACATCCTTATAGGCATAACCCTCTAAAGTTGGCACAGGTTCAGAAGGAAATAGAGCGTATACTCCAAGATGGCATAATTGAAGTGAGTTACAGTGACTGGAGCGCACCCATAGTAATGGTGCCAAAGCCAGTTACAAAGACTGATGCATATCCAATTCCACGGTTGGAGGACTGTGTTGAAAAAGTGGGACAAGCAACTTACATTTCCAAGTTGGACTTGCTCAGAGGCTACTGGCAAGTACCTCTGTCAGAGAAAGCAAAGGCAATTTTGGGTTTTGTTATGCTAAACGGACTATAACAGTTCAAAGTCATGCCACTTGGTAAGTAAAACACTCTAGCCACATTTCAGAGACTGACTAATAAGTTCATTGCTGGTTTACCCAACTGTGTGGTGTATATTGATGACCTGGTGATTTTTACTCGCTCATGGAAGGAACATTTACAGCATTTATCAGACTTGTACAATCGATTTCGGAAGGCAGGCTTTGGTGGTAAATCTAACTAAAAGTGAATTTGCCAACGCCCAAGTCACCTTCCTGAACCATGTTATTGGACATGGATAAATGGCCCCACGAGATGTAAAGATGAAAGTAATTGGGGAATTTCCCACACCATCGACAAAAATAGCAGTACTACAGTTCCGGGGATTGTGTGGATTTTACTGGAAGTTTGTGCTAAACTTTAGCAGTGTGGCTGCTCTACTCACCGAATTGTTAAAAAAGAGCAAGAAGTTTCAGTGGACAGCAGACTGTCAAAAGGCATTTAACAGCCTACAAACTGTGTTAATCACTGCCCCAGTATTAGCCACACCTGATTACACAAAACCTTTCAAGATGGCTATCGATGCAGGAGATGTGGGTGTCAGTGCGGTGCTCCTGCAGGAGGATGATGAGGGAAAAGAAAGACACATCGGGTATTTTTCCAGCAAGTTGAACGTTCATCAATAGAAATATGCAATGGTGCAGAACGAGACCTAAAGCTTGGTGTTGGCATAAGAACATTTCAGTGTTTATATTACCACCAATGCATCTGAGACAATCGTATACACTGTTCACAACCCATTGGCATTTGTGGAAAAATTTAAGGACAAAAATGCCAGCCTGTTTAGATGGAGATTGTTGTTGCAGCCATTCAATTTGACAACTGTGCATGTGACAGGTCACGAAAACATGATTGCTGATGCGTTATCGAGACTCGAATAAGATACAAAGGCATTCGGTGATGGGTGTACTGTGGCCTGAATTTGCATAGGGTTGTGCATGTTTGTAAGTTTATAGTTAGTATAGTGTATATGTGTGTGTTTAGACTACTAACCAGATTTTAAAGGGTTAAAATGGAGTCATCTTTTGGTATTGGTGGATTTTGTTTTAAGGGGGGGAGGTGTCACAAAGCTGTTCCTTGGCACAAGGAGACTCTGCCTTTGATTTTTTTCAGAGGGGCAATAAACCAGGCCGGGCCCCGATCAGTCTGGTTTGGTGCAGAGCTGAAAAAGAATTTGAGAGACCTTTTGTTTATCTGTAAACAAATGAGACTTCAGGCCAAAGTTGTCATGTTTTAGAAGTGACCTGTATAAAGAGAGGGGAGTGGTCAGCTCTCTAGCTGAGCAGTTTTAGTTCAGTCTGACCTGGTGAGAGGTTCAACAGGGACCTGTGTGGAAACTCTCTCTCTCTCTCTCTCTCATTCTGCCCTTCAACTTCAGCCTGTGTCCCATTTATTCCGGGTTTTAAAGGGAGTTTGCTGATTGGGAGTGTTGTGTATATTCAGAATAGCATAATTAAGCCTAGTAGGATAGGTTGAGTTGCATAGGGGTTCTTTATTCTGTTCTTTGTGTTTCATTGTGTAATTTTGTGAATCAACTTTTGTCTGATTTAAAATCTAGTAGTCAACCTAGCCAACGTAATCTGGGTAATTTTCACTGTACACTTACCAAAACCAATTGCAAAGATATGGCCTGTTTAAGAATGTTTTGAATAGCCTGGCTTAGTCCATAACATTTGTCTGGATACAGTTTCAGGGAGGAAGCCTGCTCTATAGTGTAGTGTGTTCACTTTGAAGGTTTGGCCGGACAACTCCGGAGATGATTGTGGCTCAAGAGTCCCGACATGATCAGGGCGACCTTGTGAAATGTAGCCTCACTGTCTTTGGCTTGAGCAACCACAGGGATATGGGGGCTGCAGGGAGGGCAGAGGTGAAGAGACTAGTGTCTAGAGTGTCCTGACAGCCTGCTGGACCCATCTTCCCTTGGCAGCTGCCTACCTCCAACCAAACGCACATGGGCCACAGCCAGCATGGCAGAGATGAGAGTGGGAGACTGCTCCAACCTTTGATCCAGTTTACCAAGTGTCTCTGACAAACCTCCCTGCTGTGCCCATGTCTGATTGTACATTTGCGTGATATTATTAACAACCAATGGCATGGGGTCTTCTCCTACCTGGTGCTGAGAAGGTGTGTGGTCTTTGGCAGTCCACGCCAGCCGCAGACACATAGCAATGATGTGCTTACCAGAATGTGCTCCCAAGTCCAATCTGGATGAAGTGCTTGCTTTAAGTGTCAGTTTCCGAACTGGTGGAGAGCGCAGGAGATAGACTAGCCTGTGCTTTCCGTGAGGAATCTGTGGCTTCTCCCTCACAGCTGGACAAGGAGCTGGCAGCTGATGTCTGTCTGAATGCTGATGGTGCATACAGAAGACAAGGGAGAGAGTGAGCTACACCATAATGGGATGGGAGAGGGCGGGGAGGCTTGAAACTGTTTGGCACTCTAACCGAATTCTAACAAGCTCAAGAAGCCTCTCATAACAGATGTAAACTGGAAAGTCAGCCACCCCACTCCCTGTATTATGTGTCATTCATTCATCGCATATGGGAATCATCGGCTGGGTCAGCTTTTGAGGCCCATCTCTGATTGCCCAGAGGGTGGTTGAGAATCAACCACATCACAGTGGCGCTGGAATCACATGTAGGCTGGACCAGGTAAGGATGGCAGATTACTACACCTAAAGACGATTAGTGAAGCAGCTGGGTTTTCTATCGGTCTCCTCTGGGCTGTCTGTTTATCTTCTCGATTATTATTGAATTAAAATTTCACCATCTGCCACGGTTAGGTTCGAACCTTGAGCATTAACCTGGGGTTCGGGATTGCTGGTCTGGTGACATTATCACTGCAGCATCGCTTCCTCTCGATTGCTCTTGAGAAGGTGATGAGCTGCCCACTTGAATCATTGCAGTCCATCTGCTGTAGACTGACCCGCAATGTTCTGAGCAGAGTGTTCCAGGATTTCAAGCCAGCCACAGTGAAAGGATGGCAATATGTTCCCAAGCCAGGATGCTGAGTGACTTGGAGGGGAGCTTGCAGATAGTGGTGTTCCTCTGTATCTGCTGCCCTTGCCCTTCTAGATTAGATTCCCTACAGTATGGAAACAGGCCCTTCGGCCCAACAAGTCCACACTGACCCTCCGAAGAACAACCCATCCAGCCCCATCCCCCACCCTATATTTACCCCTGACTAATGCACCTAACACAATGGGTAATTTAGCATGGTCAATTCACCTGACCTGAACATCTTTGGACTGTGGGAGGAAACCAGAATACTCCGAGGAAACCCACGCAGACACAGGGAGCATGTGCAAACTTCACACAGACAGTTGCCCAAGGCTGGAATCGAACCCGGGTCCCTGGCGCTGTGAGGCTGCAGTGCTAGCCATTGTGCCAGCCAAACGAAATGGTTCTAGATGGTAGCAGTTGTGGGTTTGAAAGATGATATCTAAGGAGCTGAGGAAAATTTCTGCATCTTGGAGGTAGTACACATTGCTAGTACTAAGCTCAGTGCTGGAGGCAGTGGATGCTTAAGGATGTGATGCACGTTAATTGTTATGGGTGGTGTCAAGTTTTTTGAGTGGTGTTGGAGTTGCACCCATCCAGGCAAGTGGGCAATGTTCCATCACATTCTCAACTTATGCCTTGTGGATGGTGGTCAGGCTTTGGGGGGTCAGGCTTTGGGGAGTCAGGAGGTCAGTTACTCACTGTAGGATTCCCGGCCTGTGTCCTGGTCATGTAGCCACTTTATTTATCTGGAGATTTCTGTTCAGTTTTCAGTCAATGGTAAACCCCAGGATGTTATTATGGCCCTCATGACATATTTGAGGGCCATTGTCTCCTGCAATGTGGGAAAACGAGGGATTGAGTGAGATTGGGAGATGGGAGGGTCTGGAATGTGTGGTATAGCTGGTGCAGATACAGAAAGGTGTGAGGTCCCAAATGAAAAGTGCAGAGAGTAGGAAGGATTCACTTGGTGATGGGCAAGAGCCATTGAGCGGAAATGCTGCAAGAAATAATGAGAGCTGCAGACCATGAAGTTTAGTGGGCGGTGGGTGAGGTGGCAGAGTTAGAATGAGTGTGGGGTATCAGAGAGAAGATGAGTGGCACTTACCCTGTGGTGTGCGGCAGGTCATTGACCTTCTCACAGCATTCGGGACCTTCCACTGAACCATGGAGGTGGCAGTGACCTGGGTGGCACTGTCTGATGCCATGGTGTCCTCTGGCAGTCCTGAGGAAAGAGGATAGCCCTCCTCATTACCATCTGGTGCTCCAAGACCTCCGTGTCCTTGACAGCAAAATGGGGCATGAAACTGCTGCTCTCTGACACTGTGCAGCGAAGGGCAATTCCAGGTTTGAGGCATCTGAAGTGGTGCACAGCCAGAGTTAAAATACGGCACCATGAAGACTGCACAGTCTAGGGATCGGAAAGCACATCCTCCATGACCGAGCACAACTGTCCATGAAACTCCTCAAAATCGACAGTTAACGAACAAATGGCAAAAAGCAACCCAAAGATTGTTTGATCCAGGGAAGTTGGTACTGCCCACAGCTTTGGATGTCACATCCCTTTTAACGTGACAATGACCAAAAAATTAATCATGTGTATCCTTTTGCTTTTCTACATAAAGATTGTCCAAGAAGATCTCCCAGGAAGAAATGTACACCTGACAGTTGAGGATGCTCCATTGGAGAAGCCATGTCTCAAAGCAAAGGGTGAGGGAGAGAGAAACAAAGGTATGACTTTCTCAACATCACACATCCAACCTGGCAATGAATTAGCACCAAACAATTGGAATTCTAAATGAAGGTAATTCAAAATAGACCAGAAGGATTAAGTAGAAATTACAAGCCGTATGGAGGTAAATGCAATACTACTGTTATCTCCTCAACTTTGATTAATTCAAGTCGCCCATTCTGTGACCTACATGATTGCCACCTTTTGAGGAACTGTTTTACACAGAGAGCATGTATCAGATTCCTTTCTCTACTTACACATCTCTGAAGTTATATGGCACTTGCTCCTACCTTGAAGCTGCACTGTGAGTGAAAATTTGCTTAAATATTGATCTGATATTTTACTCAGAAGTTACATTATAGAACACAAATTCATTCCATTATTCTGTCATTAATAGATAAACTGAGTAAAAATGAAAGGATACAATAATTAGGCCCTAGGGTAAAGCTTAAGTGCTTTTCACAGTGGTTTCTGTCCACTAACTCCACCTAACTGATCTCCAAATACAAAAAAGGTTAAGCAGTTACCAAAAACATCATTTGAAGGGTTTGGGAATGTTAACACTGGTCATGTTAACTCAGCATTACACAATCTACAGGATGACCTTCCACCATCTAACTAGAACTCCAAGTTTGCAAGATGGTTTCATATTGTCAATTTTGGAGGCAAAATAGAGGCCAATAATTAGATATTGTTATATTGGCAGCTCTTTCTTGTTACTATAAAATATGATTGGTGTTATCCTCTTCAAATAAATAGTATTGGAAATGGAACAATTTGGCAACAAAATGGATTTGACAAAAGGAGATTTTACATTTAAAAGATGTAACAAGATCAAAATAATGTTTCTAATCATGAGCCAGAAAATGTGCAACCCAAAAGCACTTCGAAGAATAGAATATTTGAAGGCAGTTTGATCTATGGTTACTACTTTCATATAGTTCAATGAACATGAAGATATGTTTTCAGTCACATTCTGTGTAGTTATTTTAAAGTTGCAAAACCAGTCAGTTCCTAGGTATGACAAAAATAAATATAATTGATGACATGATAGTGAAATTCTCAGCTTTAACTTTATGACAGTTAAAGTTCTTCACATGCAATACACTGTCAAAAAACATATCACATAATGGGAGAATTAAAAACATAATTTGCTTTGGTCTTTGCACAATTAGATATTTAATCTCACGTCAAGTAAAACTAAACATGGGGGTAATAGAGAATCTATTTATTATTATTGTTATCTATGTACCCAAAAATAAATTGAGAGGCTAGATTTTAATGTAACCTTTACTTTTTAAGTCACAGAGCATTGTTTTTGTTCCTGGTAGTACTGAGAATCTATAGGAAAATTGTAACCTTTGTCAGACAGTCTTCAAATTTTCCTTCATAGTAAGTAACATCTTACATGATGCTGTGCAGGGATCAACTAGATTGTGCAACATTAAGGCTGATTCAGCCTTGAGATCATCTGAGAAAGGAAGCAGTGTAAAACCACTGTGGTTTTAGAACAATGCTTCTTTGATAAATGGAACTTCAACAGTTTAACAACTTTAACAGTTCTGATTATGATCTGTGTCTTTTCTTAATCTAATACTGCGCAGTCAATAGAAAACTAACTGAGCAGAAAGAAGGTTTAACTTACAGGAGAGAAACCCAACAGGAACTCTACTATTCCTTAACTTTAGTGTTCAGAAGCTAAGTTGTCCTTAAGTACTTCTGCATAATATTCTGAATTTAATCAAGCTCCATAAACAAAAGTCATTTTAGCAAAGTGCTAAACAACGAAAACAAATATTATTAAAGAATGGAAGATTGCAAATTCATTTAACATGTTCTTAAAGCTTATAATGTTTTGGCCCTCACAATGACAAAGCGTTCTGAACTTGTTGGTACAGAATATTGTATGTTTTCTATGACAGGGGTCTTAAAACAGCCTCCTTCTGCACCATTACAAAAAAAAACTGGCAATTCCTCTGTGATATTCAGTCCATCTATATTTATGTAAGTAATGTGATTCTAATTTCACCCTCCCACCACCACTACCCATTTCAGCTTCTAATTGTTTCAAAGAATCCAGAGATTTGGCTTCTGTTTGTCTTTTGGGAAATTTACATGTTGATCAATCTTTGCGTGAATAGGAAGTTCCTGATATCAACTCTAAAACTATCTCTGTTCTTTAGGGGAATGGAAGTGTGACTGGAAAGGGGGGAGTTTGTGGCCCTACTTGACTTTGAACTGAGTGGTTCGCTGCCAAGTGCATTGCTGAAGCTCTGGAGACATTTTGGCCAGAGAATTCCTTCCCTAAAGAGATTAGCAAACCAGGTGGAATTTTGCAACAGTCAGTGGTAGTTGTCATGAGACTAGTTTTCTACTGCATATTTAGTGATTTAATTTAATTTCCACAAGCTACCATGATGGGATTTGAAACAACATTCCTTTACCAATAGTCTGAGCATCTAAGCTTACTAGGCTAGTGACATTACCAGTACACCATCCCTATTGTGGCTCAATGGCTAGTACAGCGCCAGGGATGGAGGCTCAATTCCAGCGTTGGGTGACTGTCTGTATGGGAGTTTGCACATTCTCCCTGTGTTTGCGTGGGTTTCCTCCGGATGCCTAGTTTCCTCACATCATCCAAAGATGTGCAGGTTAAGGTGAATTGGCCATACTAAATTGTCCATAGTGTTAGGTGCATTAGTCAGGAATAAATATAGGTTAGGAGAATGTGTCTGCGAGGGTTGCTCATTCGGAGAGCCGGTGTGGACTTATTGAGCCAAATGGCCTGTTTCCACACTGTAGGGATTCTAATCTAAATTGTGTCCAGGAATGTGTAGGCTAGGTGGGTTAACCATGGGAAATGCAAGATTATAGAGATTGGGGGGGGGGGTGGGAGGGATCTGAGTGAGGTGCTCTTCAGAGGGTCAGCATCGACTTAATGGGCCAAGCTGCCTGCTTCTACAGTGCAGGGATTTTATAACTATATTCTTTGAATGAATTTAGAATTACTTTGCAAAATGACTTTTTCTATACTCTTACATATTTTACTCTTTCTGTGATCTTTTCGTTCCTCCAATTTCCCTAAGAGGTTCATGTTCCTCCATTTAAGTCAACCCTCTGACGCTGACCATTAATTTGAGTCTCCTCTCTGCATGATTTCTGACACATCTTTCTTGTTACTTGTTCATCAGAACTGGAGATACTAGTTAAGGTGACACTGAATGCTTATATCCTCCACATTTTTCTAATCAGTTGTTATTGCCAGTTTTGACATTCGTTGCGTGCAGATTGTTGTTCCATTTTGGTTGGATAGAATTAACCTCAAATACAAAATTAACACTACAACCTTTTTCACTTTCTTCAACTATTTAAACACCACCCCAGTGTATGAACACCAGCTGTCTTCCCTTCCTCTGCTCAGCACTATCTTTGCTCTGCTACATCTTTCTGACACCTCCTGTTATGGCTAAACTACCCTTGAGCTGCCTGCAAATGTCACTACTGTGCCTTGAGTTTCTGCTTCCAGTTTGAAACAATCATAAATGAAGACCCCCAAAATCTGAGGCACCCCATTTTCCACCAAGTTAACATGGATCCTTTCATGATTACACATTATTACCTAACGTGCAGTCACTTTCTTATATACTCACTGAGTTTATCCTGAGTCCCTGGTGCTTTCGTAGTCTCTTATGTAAAACTTTACTATAAGTCTTTTGGAAATTGAGAGGTTTACTGCACAGAGCTTCTAAGCTCTTTGGGTTGAACAATGTGGTGGAAGTCACTCAGAAAGGAACTACCTCCCACCACCACCCCGCCCCACAACTAATGATAATCAGGCTATTGTATCTGTAATCCTCAGGTTTGGTACTGACGTACAAATTTCATATTTGCACATGTCTGTATTGTCACCCTTCATTGAATCTGGACATCATAATTGCTGAGTTCCAAGGTACAATTAGCATCTTAGTATCTCCTAATAAGGTGCAGGAGTACAACTAGGCTTTTGGTCAATCGAGCTCCACCTCAGTATTCAATGAGTTCATGGCTGATCTGGTAATCATCAATTCCACTTTCCTGCTTTATCTTCATCACCCTTAATTCCATTACTCACTGAAACTCTGTCTATCTCAACCTTGAAAATACTGAGCAACTATGCTTCAACTGCCTTCTTTGTTAAAGAATTCCATAGATTCACTATTTTCAGAACTAACCTGTCTAACCTGTCCTGGTCTGTTAGAATTATATAGGTTCCTATGAGATCCTCCCTCATTTTTCTAAACCCCAGTCAATACAATCCCAACTGAATATATTCAAAAGTATAATCTTTTGGATCAAAAAGATTGGGTTTTATTCACTGTGGAGACTTATACCCCATGATTTATGGTATTTAAAAGATAGTTCCTTAAAACTTTGTAAATGTTCTTGAATGTCTTTGTTAAATTTGCCAGCAGCACTTTATAAAGATTAATGCCTATTCCTCAGGACTTATGAATCTTTTTCATTTTATTTTATTTAGATCTTGCAATGCTACCCATCACCCACTTGATTGTTCTGTGGCATGGCTACCATCTTTGACATCTGTACGGCCAATAACTGCAGGGCCAGTATTCCTAGAACAGCTCCCTCATCAGGCTATTGGAAGTAAGACAGCAGCTGGAACTTGTTTTTTTTAGTGGATTGACTTCAATGGCCATTTAAAAGATGGTGGGAGTGGTATTTCATACCACAGGAGCAGGTGGACCTGAACCTAGGTCTCCTGGTCCAGAGGTATGGACATTACCACTGTATCACAATTGCCCAATCAGCTGGCATATTTAAGAGGTTAGAGTTATGCTTGACTTGTCTGGATCTTCCATTAAATCCACCTGGAATACCTGCATTGATTTCTGAGTGCTGCATCTCAGGAAAGAGAACCTGGCTTTGGAGGCTGCAGTATCAATTGATCAGAATGATCCAGGACTAAATGGGATAAATGGAGGACAAGTTGTATACAGCAGGCTTGTACCCAACTAAAACTGTGCCCTGTAGGTAACTGCTGGCTTTTCAGCAAATTAGCAGACTCCCCTTGCCTGTATCCAGCTATAGAATGTACTTCCATTATTTTCCCTTGTGTTATTCCTTTCTATTTCGTACACATTTACTCAGGGTCTGTATGAATTTTCTCCATGTTTTTCTAAGCTAGATCTGTGGTTAAAAGCACTTGGTCCTTTAATGATTGTGCTGCAAAAGCTTTTTGTAATAATCCAGAGAACTTGAGTTCAAATCCCATTGTGTTTTGGGAACATGAACAGATTCAGTGTCTGTATTCATGACCGTGAAGATGTCAGATTACCTGGAAAATGCAGCTTGGTTTATTACATGAAGACAGCCTGATGTCCTGTCTGATTCCAGTCTCTCAAAAAATTGGTTAATTCTTAACTACCCCTGGCTTGGGCCTAAAAGGTCTTTCAACTACATCAAACTATTATGACAATTATACCTTAGGTCAGTTCAAGTGATAGATAGCATACCACCTCGTATCCTTGGAATCATAGAATCCCTACAGTTTGAAAGCGGGCCATTTGATCCATCTAGTCCACATTGTGAAGAGCATTCCTCCCAGATCTATCCCTGTAACCTTGCATTTCTCATGGCCAATCCACCTAACCTGCACATCTTTGGACTGTGGGAGGAAACATAGCACCCAAAGGAAACCCATGCAGACATGGGGAGAATGTGTTAACTCCATACAGTCACTGGTGCTGTGAGGTAGCAGTGCTAATCACTGAGCTACTACAGCACCCAATGAAGAAACAAATTGCATCCTAAAAAAAATTGATTATTTATGTTGAGTTACTCGTAAGTATGTAAGTTAGCTCACTGAGCTTGAAGGTTTGTTTTCAGATGCTTCATCGCCATACTAGATAACATCATCAGTGAGAGTCACTTATCACCAACATGAGCTACAAATCTTCTCAGAAATGTGTTACTCATGTTAAATGTCCTTGCTGAGCTAGCCATTGAAGTCCAAGAATCATAGCCTTCTCCCACAGTGAGTATACTGACCTCAACTGACCTTGATCAATTAGCTGGTCTCCAGCATTGACTTATGGATGCTACCTGAACTGCTGTGCTCTTCCAGCACCACTAATCCAGAATCTGGTTTCCAGCATCTGCAGCCATTGTTTTTACCTCTATGTATGAAGTGGTCAAAGCATCCAAAAACAATTAATTAAATGACCAGATAAGAACATCAGAAATATATAAATTTGGGACAGGAATAGGCCACTCAGCTCATCAATCCAGGTCTTCCTTTCAATAAGATCATGGTTGATGTTATTACTTCATATTTCCCACGTACTGCAGACAACCTCCCACTCCCTTCTTTATGAAGAATCTATCCCTCTCTGCCTGGTCCAAAAACATTCACAGACTCTGTTTTGAGAGAGTTCCAAAGATGCATGACCAGCTTTGAGAAAATAATTCTCCTAATCTCTGTCTTTGCAAGGCCTTATTTTGAAAGTGTGACCCTGGTGTTAGATTTATCCAAAAGAGGAAACATTCTCTCTACATCCACCCTGTAAAGACTCTCCAAGATCTTATCAATAAATAAGAACTCGTATTTGGCTGCAGCCTTCAATACAACCATAGCTAGACCTGGGCTTCATTTTGACTGAGGACGCCAGAAAGAAATCTTAACCTTCTGCTCAAAACAGTGGCAACAGGTCAATGCAGCTCTCCCTCAGTTATTGCACAAGTGTCAGTCCAGAGTGCATGCTCATCTCTGGAACGAGCCTTGAAAGCATAAACCTGTGATACAGAAAACAAGAGTGCCACCCACTGAACCACATCTAACCCTTCAATGCTAAATGAAACTTCTCTTGTTTACCTCGCAGGCTTAACTAACAAGTTCCAGGTGATCCCAGTGGAGACGCTTCACGGAGGCAGAAGACACAATCACCATATTTTCTCATTTGAATAAAGACATAAAACACGCGAGTGTTTGACTGAATCTCATGCATCAGTTTATTGATTCTAGAATATTCAACCGGGCAGAGGGAAACTCCAATGGGCAGTTTAGATCATCTCAGCTGAAAGAGTCAATATCAATTTGTATCATCTCCTGATACAGGACGCCATTTTGGACGCATTGTGGCTCAATGCTTTTAAAGTAGTTCTTAAAACAATTTGAAGTGGAATGTAAACTTGATTGAGTTTTTTTTGGAGAATTGACCAAGATGATTGATGAAGTGGATTTTGCTTACATGGACTTTAGCGAGGCCTTTACCAAGATCCCTCATGTCAGGCTGGTACAGAAAGTGAAGTCTCATGGGATCTGCAATGAACTGGTAAGATGGCTACAGAATTGTCTTGGTCATAGAAAACAGGTATTGTGGTGGGAAGGGTGTTTTCTGACTAAAGATCTGTGACCAGTGGTGGTCTGCAGGAATCAATATTGGCACCCCAGTCTTTTGTAATATATATTAAATAAGTTGGCAGAAAATGTAAATGGTCTGACTAGTAAGTTTGCAAATTACACGATGTTTGGAGGAACTGCAGGTAGTGAGGAGGTTTGCCAGAGTTTTGTGGACCACAGCAGATCCACTCAAAACATTGCAAGAAGTTGCCCAGACCCTAACTTTGCTAGCTATTGTAAGCAGTTGTAATACGGATATTCCAGGAGAGATGCTGCTGGTCAAACCACTTGGTTTTAAACAACCTCACATTTATTTACAAGGTTACTGAATGAAACACAAACAAAAGAGAACAGAATACAGAATAACTTAACCTATCCAAAACCCCTGACTTAATGATGCAGTTCCAAATACTTGCAGCAATCCTCATAAACACCCCTTGGCACAAAAGGTAAAATCAAACACAGGGTCTTATAGGAGAGAAAGAGAGGTGGCAGCATGGAACACCCTCTTCCATGTAGCTGTTTCTTTGATCAGCAGCTTCGAAGCATTACTGATTGCCAACCAAACCAAATCAGAGAAAAGCTGAGAACTGGCCACTCTCTTTTCATTGTGCAAGTTTTTTTTTTCAAAAGTGTATTGTATGAAGCAATTAGCAATAATCAAATTGGCCCTAAAACCCATCCAAGAGGGTTTTCCTGATGGAGGGCCTATGCCCGAAACGTCGATTTTCCTGCTCATCGGCTGCTGCCTGACCTGCTGTGCTTTTCCAGCACCACACTCTTGACTAAAACCCATCCAAGGCAGACTTTTTAGAATCTCACTGAAAAGAAAGCCAAGGACAGTATAACATTGTCAAAGGAGCATAATCATCACATCTTCCCCGTTCAAAGAAATGAACCATCAATAGCCAAAGATGGCTTCATTTCAAAACCCCTTAATCCTTAATTTTTAGTACACTACAACACATATATACATCACATTGACAATAATCATCTAAACATGCACTACTACACTCTTTCAGTCTGTTTTACTCCTGCCACCAAATGCATCCATTCCTCATTGAAGTCTCCGCAATGCGTCGGCAGTCACGTTTTCTCGTCCTGCCACATGCACAATTGTCAAATTGAATAGCTGTAACAACAAGCTCCATCTAAACAGTCTGGCATTTTTCTCCATGAATTTCTCCACAAACATCAATGGGTTATGGTCAGTGTGGTTTTGATCAGTGTGTATCATTTTCTCAGACACATTACTGGTAACATAAACATTGAAATGTAGCACCAACACCAAGTTCAAAGTCTCCTTCTCAACTGCTGAATATTTCTGCTGATGAGTCTTCAATTTGCTGGAGAAATACCAATAGGTCTTCCCATCCTCCTGTCATCTTCCTGCAAGAGCACAGTACCAACACCCACATCACCTGCATCGATAGCCACCTTGTACGGCTTTGTGTAATTAGGTGTGGCTAATACCGGGGCAGTGGTTAACACAGCTTTCAGGCTGTCAAATGCCTTCTAAAAGTCTGCTGTCCAATAAATCTTCTTGCCTTTCTTTAGCAATTCAGTAAATGGAACAGCCACGCTGCTAAAGTTTGGACGAATTCTCGATAAAATCTATTCCATCCCAGGAACCAAAGTACTGCTTATTTTTAATCAATGATATGGGAAACTCCCCAGTTACCTTTGTTTTTGCATTCCATGGGGCCATTTGTCCGTGTCCAATAACATGGCCCTGGAAGGTGACTTGGGCTTTGGCAAATTCACTTTTAGCCGGGGTTTATCATCCAGCCTGCCTTCCAAAGTCGATCAAACAAGTCTGATAAATGTTCAAATATTCCTTCCATGTGTGACTAAAAATTACCAGGTCATCTATAAAGCGACACAGTTGGGTAGTCCAGCAATGATGTTATTAGTCAGTCACTGAAATGTGGCTGGTGCATTTTTCATACCAAACGGCATGACTTCAAACTGATACAGTCCATTTTGCGTTAACGAAAGCCAAAATTGTCTTTGCTCTTTCTGACAAAGATACCTGCCCGTATCCTTTGAGCAAGTCCAACTTAGAAATATAGGTTACTTGTTCCACCTTTTTAACACAGTCTTCCAAACATAGAATCGGATATGCATCAGTCTTTGTAACTGCATTGACTTTGCAATAGGCCATGCATAACCGTTGGCTACCATCTGGTTTTGGTGCCATTACTATGAGTGAGCTCCAGTCACTGTAACATACTTTGATTATGTCATCTTGGAGGATGCGTTCAATCTCTTTTTGAACCTGTACCAACTTTAGAGGGTTATGCCTATAAAGATGTTGCTTAATCAGAATAGCAATTCCTATATCTACATCATGCATAATTAGGTTAGTACTTCCCAGCTTAGTACCCATGTGATAGTAATAACTCTTTCAGATCATTTTGATTTTCCTCTGGAAGGTAACTCAATAATTTATCCTAATTTTTGACAACTTCCTCATAGTCCAATTTAATTTGAGGAATGTCCAATTCAGAATCCTCTGAACCTGGTTCTTCCCTCTGTGCTGTAATCTCCTCTTGGTTTCCTTCCCAGTCAAAATACCTTTTGAGCATATTCACATGACACAATCTATGAGATTTCCTGTTGTCTAGAGTCCTTATCAAATAGTTCACCTCACTCAATTTCCTTTCAACTTGAAAAGGTTCACTAAACTTGATAAGGTTCACTTACCACTGGAAGTAACATTTATCCCCGACAGCAAAATTGCAAGTGTTTGATTTCTTGTCTGCTTTCTGTTTAATTATATGCTGTGATACTTTTTAAATATTGTCCAGCCAACTACCCCACTCTAGCGGAGGCATGGGATTGAGGGTGATTTCATGGTTTGGATCAGAAATTGGCTAGCTGAAAGAAGACAGAGAGTGGTGATTGATGGGAAAGTTCATCCTGGAGTTCAGTTACAAGTGGGGAACTGCAAGGATCTGTTTTGTGGCCACTGCTGTTTGTCATTTTCATAAATGACCTGGATGAGGGCGTAGAAGGATGGGCAAGTAAATTTGTGGATGACACTAATGTCAGTTGAGTTTGGATAGTGCGGAAGGATGTTGCAGGTTACAGAGGGATGGAGACAAGCTGCAGAGCTGGGCTGAGAGGTGGTAGATTAGATTAGATTACTTAGAGCGTGGAAACAGGCCCTTCGGCCCAACAAGTCCACACCGACCCACTGAAGCGCACCCACCCAGACCCATTCTCCTACATTTACTTTGCACCAAACACTATGGGCAATTTAGCATAGCCAATTCACCTAACCTTCACATTTTTGGACTGTGGGAGGAAACCGGAGCACCCGGAGGAAACCCACGCAGACACGGGGAGAATGTGCAAACTCCACACAGTCAGTCACCTGAGGCGGGAATTGAACCCAGGTCTCTGGCGCAGTGAGGCAGCAGTGCTAACCACTGTGCCACCGTGCCACCCACGGAGTTTACAATGGAGTTTAATACAAAAAAGTGTGAGGTGATTCACTTTGGAAGGAGCAACAGAAATAAAGGGTACTGGGGATAATGGTAAAATTCTTGGTAGCTTGGATGAGCAGAGAGGTCTTGGTGTCCATGTAATAGATCTCCACCCAGTTACTAGGGTTGTTAAGAAGGCATACAGTGTGTTTGCTTTGATTGGTAGAGGGACTGAGTTTCAGAGCCATGAGGTCATGTTGCAGCTGTACACAACTCTGGTGCGGCCGCACTTGGAGTATTGCGTGCAATTCTGGTCATCGCCTTACATGACAATGTGAAAACCTTGGAAAGGGTTCAGAGGAGATTTACTAGGATGTTGCCTGTTATGGAGGGAAGGTCTTATGAGGAAAGGCGAGGGACTTGAGGCTGTTTTTGTTAGAGAGAATAAGGTTGAGAGGTGACTTAATTGAGAAACATAAGATAATCAGAGGGTTGAATAGGGCGGATAGTGGGAGCCTTTTTGCTCAGAAGATGATGGCTAGCACGAGGGGACATAGCTTTAAATTGAGGGGTGATAGATATAGGACAGATGTCAAAGGTAGTTTCTTTACTCAAAGAGTAGTAGGGGCGTGGAACGCCCTGCCTGAAATAGCAGTAGACTCACCAACTTTAAGGGCATTTAAATGGTCATTGGATAAACATATGGATGAAAATGGAATAGTGTTGGTTAGATAGGGTTCATGTTGGTTCCACAGGTCAGTGCAACATCAAGAGCCAAAGGGCCTGTACTGCACTGTAATGTACTATGTTCTGTGTTCTATTTAATCATTCCCTAAAATTTGACATACAAGCCAACTATGTGGTCTCTGAATTCTGACTTCCCTATTTCTCCTGAATAAGTGTTAGCAGTCCTCTCATTTCATGCCCAAAAACCAATTCAAATGGACTGAATTTGGATGATTCATTTGGTGCATCTCTGATCGCAAAATGTACAAACAAAATTCTCTTATCCCAATCATCTGGATAATCTTGACTATAAGCCCCCAACATGGTCTTTAATGTCTGATGCCACCTTTCTAGCACTCCCTGTGATTCTGGATGGTTCACAGTAGATTTGAATTGTTTTATTCCTAAGTTATCCATAATTTCCTTGAATAATTTTGATGTGAAATTTGACCCTTGATCTGATTGTATCTCTGTGGGCAGTCCGTATCGAGTGAAAAATGTGGGTAACTCTCCCACAATCCTTTTAGCTGATATATTCCATAATGAAACAACCTCTGAAAATCTAATGGATACATCCAATATTGTTAACAAATGCTGATTCCCACTTTTTGGTTGAGGTAAGATCCTCTGCAATCAATTAAGACTCTTGTAAAAGGTTCCTCAAATGCAGGAATCGGTATTAAAGGTGCAGGTTTTATTACTGCTGGTGTTTTTCTAATTACCTGACATGTATGACACGTCTGGTGTAATTCAACCTCATCCTTGTGCAGGCCAGGCCAATAAAAATGTCTTTGTATTTTAGCTTGAGTTCTTCTTACCCCTAAACAACCCCCTAGTGGTAGCTCATGCACTACTCGTACTACCCTCCTTTCTATAACACACTGGCAATTCGATTTGATGAGCTTCTGTACATTTCCCATCCGCCTGAATAGATGATGGTCTCCATTTCCTCATTACCCTTTGCTTGTCTTTTGCCTCTAACTCAAGTTGCTTCATTTTCAATTGAATTTTAGCCATCTCTAAAGGTTCTGATGGTGTTTCCAGCAAATCTTAAGTGCTGTGCTATTGCTTCAATTATCTCTCTTTTCCTCATGGAAGGAGGCAGCTCCAACTCCAGCATGTCTGCTAATTCCAGCAGCTGGGCCTTAATCACCTTTTGCAAAACCCCCAACATCATTTCTTCCACCCCCAGAAAACTTTTGGTGACTGAAAGAGTCATTGCTATCCCAAGCACTGTTTAAACTAACTGTCATCAACACCCAGAACAAAAGTCACTAACAACTACCACTCGCTGTCTTCGAGTCTAACAACCCTAATCTCGATTTGGAGATGCCGGTGTTGCACTGGGGTGTACAAAGTTTAAAATCACGCAGCACCAAGTTATAGTCCAACAGGTTTTTTTGGAAGCACTAGCTTTCTGAGCCCTGCTCCTTCACCAGGTGGTTGTGGGATCTTATGATCTTATACTCCACAACCATCTAATAAAAGAGCAGCGCTCCGAAAGCTAGTGCTTCCAAATAGACCCGTTGGACTATAACCTGGTGTTGTGTGAATTTTAACTTTGTAAACCCTAATTCCAAATTGGAACTATAGAACAAATCCCTCAAAGAACCCCCAATCAGTTATGGATCAGGCCAGACCCCCTTAAAATATTGCAGGAAAGTAACCCAGACCCTAATTGTGCTAGTTATTGTAAGCAGGTGTAAAACGGATATTCCAGAAGAGATGCCGCTGGTCAAACCACTTATTTTTAAACAAAACAGAATTTATTTATAAGGTTACCGAATGAAACACAAACAAAAGAGAACAGAATACCAAATAACTTAACATATCTGAAAACCCAGCAGATTTTACAAACCAAATACTTGCAACAATCCCCTTGGAACAAAAAGTAAAATCAAACACAGGGTCTTACAGGAGAGAGAGAGAGAGAGAGAGAGAGATGGCAGCATGGTACACCCTCTTCCATGTAGCTGTTTCTTGGATCAGCAGTTTCTTAACACTACTGCTTGCCAACCAAACCAAATCAGAGAAAAGCCTGAGAACTGGCCACTCCTCTTTCATTGTACAGCATAGATCTCTGCCTGAGGCAGTATCTGTTAGCTATAACCATTTGGTCCTAAAACCCTTCCAAGCCAGACTTTTCGGAATCGCTGCTTTTATAACCTCTCTGAAAAAAGTCAAAGACAGCATAAATGAGCAACATCCTCACAAGAGAATATACACAGGCTAGAAATTTGGAAGAAGAAAAGGCAGATGGAATTTAATCTGGACGAATGCAAGGTCGAATGCATGTGGGATGTATACAGTGAATAACAGATACCTTAGTAGCACCAACATGCAGAGGGATGTAGCCCTCCAGGTCCACAGTTCTCTGAGAGTGGCACACAAGTGAATGAGGTGGTCAAGAAGGCACATGGTATGCTTACCTTCATCTGTGAGGGGATAGAGTATAAGAAGTGTCAGGTCATGTTGCAGCTGCATCGAATTTTAGTTAGGCTACGTTTGTAATATTGTGTACAGTTCTAATCGCCATACTACCAGAAGGATGTGGAGACTCTCAAGTGGGCACAGAAATGGTTTATCAGGATGTTGCCTGGTTTGGAGGGTATTAGCTGTGAGAGATTGGGCAAACGTGGTTTGTTTTCACTAGAACTTTGAAGGATGAAGGGTAAGCTAACAGAGGACTACAAAATGATGAGACATGGGGATAGTTGAAGTCTTTTCCAGAGGTAATTGTCAATTACTGGGGAACTTAAGTTTAAGGTAAAAGGGGGGAAGGTTAATGGAGATATGAGAGGCACTTTTTTTATACAGAGTAAGTGCTTAGAATATGCTGCCAGAGAAGATGGTAGAAGTCGATACAATAGCAATGTTTAAGAGGCATTTTGACAGATATATGAATAATCAGGGATTAGAGGCATATGGGCTGCATAGAGGCCAAAAATTTAGAAAGACATCATGTGTCAGCACAGGCTCGATGGGCCAAAGGGCCTGTTCCTGTGCTGTACTATTCTTTGTCAATTGGAAGGAGCCGAATTGCTTCTTGGTTACGGTGACAAGTCTACAGAGTATCAGCCTTTGTTCACTTAGTGATGTTTTTAGTTGTACTCAATCTTAGAGCTGTAGAAACAGGCCTCTCAGTGGTCAAATAATCTTCCAATATTCTACCAATCTCTGTGCAATGAAATACCAACATTTCCAGAGGGAGCAAGAAAGAAAGAATGGATATGGGAGTTTTACACCACCCCTTTATAAAACTACAAGCTTGGTTGGGTGTCTTCAGTGAGCGTCAGGAATCCAGGCACACAACATACAGAAAGCAGTGAGGAGTAAGTCTCCACATTCCTACACTCAGCGGTGTCATTTATTTCCTCTCAGCTCCATTATGGAGTGCAAGATGCCACACATAGACACACACACAGACTCAACTCTCACATGTACACATACACAGTCTCAACTCACACACACACTCAACTGTCACACATACATCGCACACACAGACACAACTCTCTCTCTCAAACACACACCCCTCAATTCACACACAGACACAGACACAGGCTCAACCCTCACACACACCCACACCCACACAGATAGACTCAATTCACGCACACATATACAGATTCTAATCACACACATCCGTACAAACTCAAATCACACACCTGCACACAACACAGATTCACATACATATGGCCTCATACACATGGACTAACAAGTACACACACAGACTCACACTCATTCACAAACTTACATTGATACGGCCTCACACAGACACTGACTCACACAGTCACTGACACACACAGTCATATGGACTGATGCGTACACACAGACTTTCACACATGGTGTTGCACAAACGTAGAACTGTATACATACAGAAATGCACACACATGCGTAGAATCACATTCATACGTACAGAAGTTTGCAGCACACACACATAGTTCCACACACACACACTCATGCACAACCACATAGATCACTCACCCACAAGCACATATCATTGTGGGGAACTCACAATTCTACAGGAGACATTGAACAAAACCAATATCAGGGCTAGGAAAATATCTGGAATTAAATAATCTGGAAAGTCAAGTGAAGCATTAGATGGTGAAATGTGGAAGTGAAGAGTACGTGTGGAGAGGAGGTGGAGAGGGGGATGTTACCTAACTTGGCAATTACAGGGATACTCCATGAAGATAATGGAGTGGTTTGGCTTGTTGGATTGGACCTGTGTCCTTTGAAGCTTAGAATAATAAAAGGTGATCTCACTGAAACGTAATATCCGCAGGGAACTGAATGGATGTTTCCCCTTGTACAGAGATGAGAGCTAGAGGACACAGTTTAAGAAATCACCCATTAAAGACAATGGTTTCTTTTTGCCTCTCTCAGAGGATCACAGGTCAGTTGTCGATTGTGAGACATTGGAACTCTATTCCTCAGAGTGGAAGAGGTAGGGTCATTGAATACTTTTAAGGCAAATGTAGATAGATTCCTGACTAACAAGGGAGGAAAAGATTGTCAGGGATTGGCAGGAATGTGGACTCATGATCAGTCAATCAAATCAGTCATGATCCTATTAAATGGTAGAGGTTGGAGGGACCCACAACTATCATTTGTACTTCTGAGTGAAGCACAGAGCAGACCAATGAATCCCAGAGGCAAAGAGCAGGAAGAAGAGAAATAGAGAGGGGCAAAAATTTGAATGAAGGGAATAAATGGAAGGAGATCTTGGCAAAATAAAGAAGGCAATGAGACACATCAAGGTATAAAGAAGTGGAAATCTCAAAAACATTTCTGGAAGGGAAGGAGAGAAACTCTGCCGAGTTTGTCAAATTTTTAATCCCTGATGGAAAAACAGATGAATGAGACATAGTCGATCAACTTGTCTTGGAGAGTTTTTGGCTCATTGAGTGGTTAGTAGGGAATGCACTGTCTGGGAGTGTGGTGGAGCCACAAGAGAATTTGTGGGGTCATTAGATAATTATTTGGATTGAACTAATATGCAGTAAGACCAATATGTTCATTTTCAAATATGACTGGTATTTTACTGGATTATCTCTTTGGTGAAATTGTGGGAACTGCTTCCTATGCAATGCTGAAATCCCTCCCTATGTACCTCCATGATTCTGACAAATTACTTGCAATTATGAAAGTGACCAGAATCTCTGAGCAGTCTTTCCAAATTGGTAATGTGGCTTGTTATTCATTACAGGAGTAAACCTCTGACTCAACCTGGAAAGAGGAGATTCACTGACAATCATGTACAAAGGTGAAACCAAACTAAAAATGTATAAACCTCAATAGTTACCAATACCAACAAATATCAGTATTGTGATCTTGAATGGATTTATCACTGATTTAACAATTCTGAGAATTGTCTTTTACAAAACCTGCAGGCTCAAAGAGATTCAAACAAGAATACCACCAAGTGGGAAATCCAAGCACAGATTGGATTGAGTGATTTAGGCTTTGAGGGCAAGATTGGAGGTTATATGTGATGCACAGACTCTTATTAAATTTGCTAATTTGGGATACATACATTCAGGGAAATATCACCACTAAATAACATTTATGTCATTGCCATTTTTCTTTATCAGAATAAAATGTGCTTAAAGTAAATGAAGAAAACACTTAATTGTTTAATACTTCAATGTTGTTTTTTTGTCTTGATTTGCTCCTGTGATGTCCTGGAGATTAACATCTCATTCTTGCAGATCTCCAATCAGTCCTGGAAGGCTAGGACACCTCCCACCATTGCTGATACACATGGTACCTCAATGTTATAATCTCACCCTCTGGGAAGAATTTCAAACAGACACGATTACTCCTTTCTTTATTGTTTATTAAGTTTCATGATTGTACGGTAAACAGTGCTGGACGTTCCATCCACACTACTGTGAGTAATGATTCTATACCCCAGCTCCCCCACTCCATGTTTTATTCAATTGCCCTCCAATCTTGAGAATTAGAATTAGGCTCATTGTCACATGTGGACAGCGAAAAGTTTACAAGTTGCCATTTTAAAACAATTCTTAGCAGAAAAAGAAATCAGAAAAATAAAGAAATAAAAAGGTCAGAACAATAATCCTTCCAACCCAGTCCACACCAGCACCTGCCTCTCGTCCTTACCGGGCCTTGACTCTAGACTATACAATAGACAATAGACAATAGGTGCAGGAGTAGGCCGTTCAGCCCTTTGAGCCTGTACCACCATTCAATATGATCATGGCTGATCATTCCTAATCAGTATCCTCTTCCTGCCTTATCTCCATAACCCTTGATTCCACTATCCTTGAGAGCTCTATCCAACTCTTTCTTAAATGAATCCAGAGACTGGGCCTCCACTGCCCTCTGAGGCAGAGCATTCCACACAGCCACCACTCTCTGGGTGAAGAAGTTTCTCCTGATCTCTGTCCTAAATGGCCTACCCAGTATTTTTAAGCTGTGTCCTCTGGTTCGGCA